>NC_069126.1:15696278-15996278 GCF_026914265.1 Mya arenaria | reverse complement strand
CCCATGCCTCCTGGTGCTTTGATATACATGTTCATGTCTCCTGGTGCTTTGATATACATGTCCATGCCTCCTGGTGTTTTGAAATACATGCCCATGCCTCCTGGTGCATTGATATACATGCGCATGCCTCCTGGTGCTTTGATATACATGCCCATGCCTTCTGGTGCTTTGATATACATGCCAATGCCTCCTGGTGCTTTGATATACATGCCCATGCCTCCTGGTGCTTTGATATACATGCCCATGCCTCCTGGTGCTTTGATATACATGCCCATGCCTCCTGGTGCTTTGATATACATGCGCATGCCTCCTGGTGCTTCAATATACATGTTCATGCCACCTGGTGCCTTGATTTACATGCCTATGCCTTCTGGTGTTTTGATATACATGCGCATGCCTCCTGGTGCTTTGATATACATGCGCATGCCTCCTGGTGCTTTGATATACATGCGCATGCCTCCTGGTGCTTTGATATACATGCGCATGCCTCCTGGTGCTTTGATATACATGCCCATGCCTCCTGGTGCTTTGATATACATGCGCATGCCTCCTGGTGCTTTGATATACATGCGCATGCCTCCTGGTGCTTTGATATACATGCCCATGCCTCCTGGTGCTTCAATATACATGCCCATGCCTCCTGGTGCTTTGATATACATGCCCATGCCTCCTGGTGCTTTGATATACATGCCCATGCCTCCTGGTGCTTTGATATACATGCGCATGCCTCCTGGTGCTTTGATATACATGCCCATGCCTCCTGGTGCTTTGATATACATGCGCATGCCTCCTGGTGCTTCAATATACATGCGCATGCCTCCTGGTGCTTTGATTTACATGCCCATGCCTCCTGGTGCTTTGATATACATGCCCATGCCTCCTGGTGCTTTGATATACATGCCCATGCCTCCTGGTGCTTTGATATACATGCCCATGCCTCCTGGTGCTTGGCTAAATTGATATACATGCGCATGCCTCCTGGTGCTTTGATATACATGCCCATGCCACCTGGTGCTTTGATATACAAACCCATGCCTCCTGGTGCTTTGATATACATGCCAATGCCTCTTGGTGCTTTGATATACATGCGCATGCCTCCTGGTGCTTTGATATACATGCCCATGCCTCCTGATGCTTTGATATACATACCCATGCCTCCTGGTGCTTCAATATACATGCGCATGCCTCCTGGTGTTTTGATATACATGCGCATGCCTCCTGGTGCTTTGATATACATGCCCATGCCTCCTGGTGCTTTGATATACATGCCCATGCCTCCTGGTGCTTTGATATACATACCCATGCCTCCTGGTGCTTCAATATACATGCGCATGCCTCCTGGTGCTTTGATATACATGCGCATGCCTCCTGGTGCTTTGATATACATGCCCATGCCTCCTGGTGCTTTGATATACATGCCCATGCCTCCTGGTGCTTTGATATACATGCGCATGCCTCCTGGTGCTTTGATATACATGCCCATGCCTCCTGGTGCTTTGATATACATGCGCATGCCTCCTGATGCTTTGAAATACATGCCCATGCCTCCTGGTGCTTGGCTAAATTGATATACATGCGCATGCCTCCTGGTGCTTTGATATACATGCCCATGCCACCTGGTGCTTTGATATACAAACCCATACCTCCTGGTGCTTTGATATACATGCCAATGCCTCTTGGTGCTTTGATATACATGCCCATGCCTCCTGGTGCTTTGATATACATGCCCATGCCTCCTGATGCTTTGATATACATACCCATGCCTCCTGGTGCTTCAATATACATGCGCATGCCTCCTGGTGTTTTGATATACATGCGCATGCCTCCTGGTGCTTTGATATACATGCCCATGCCTCCTGGTGCTTTGATATACATGCCCATGCCTCCTGGTGCTTTGATATACATACCCATGCCTCCTGGTGCTTCAATATACATGCGCATGCCTCCTGGTGCTTTGATATACATGCGCATGCCTCCTGGTGCTTTGATATACATGCCCATGCCTCCTGGTGCTTTGATATACATGCCCATGCCTCCTGGTGCTTTGATATACATGCCCATGCCTCCTGGTGCTTCAATATACATGCCCACGCCTCCTGGTGCTTTGATATACATGCGCATGCCTCCTGGTGCTTTGATATACATGCGCATGCCTCCTGGTGCTTTGATATACATGCGCATGCCTCCTGGTGCTTTGATATACATGCGCATGCCTCCTGGTGCTTTGATATACATGCGCATGCCTCCTGGTGCTTCAATATACATGCCCATGCCTCCTGGTGCTTTGATATACATGCGCATGCCTCCTGGTGCCTTGATTTACATGCCTATGCCTTCTGGTGCTTTGATATACATGTTCATGTCTCATGGTGCTTTGATATACATGCCCATGCCTCCTGGTGCTTCAATATACATGTTCATGCCACCTGGTGCCTTGATTTACATGCCTATGCCTTCTGGTGCTTTGATATACATGCACATGCATCCTATGCATTGATATACATGCCCATGCCTCCTGGTGCTTTGATATACATGCCCATGCCTCCTGGTGCTTTGATATACATGCCCATGCCTCCTGGTGATTCAATATACATGTTCATGCCTCCTGGTGCTTTGATATACATACCCATGCCTCCTGGTGCTTTGATATACATGCGCATGCCTCCTGGTGTTTTGATATACATGTCCATGCCTCCTGGTGCTTTGATATATATGCCCATGCCTCCTGGTGCTTTGATATACATGCGCATGCCTCCTGGTGCTTTGATATACATGCGCATGCCTCCTGGTGCTTTGATATACATGCCCATGCCTCCTGGTGCTTCAATATACATGCCCATGCCTCCTGGTGCTTTGATATACATGCCCATGCCTCCTGGTGCTTTGATATACATGCCCATGCATCCTGGTGCTTTGATATACATGCGCTTGCCTCCTGGTGCTTTGATATACATGCCCATGCCTCCTGGTGCTTTGATATACATGCGCATGCCTCCTGGTGCTTTGATATACATACCCATGCCTCCTGGTGCTTTGATATACATGCGCATGCCTCCTGGTGCTTCAATATACATGCGCATGCCTCCTGGTGCTTTGATTTACATGCCCATGCCTCCTGGTGCTTTGATATACATGCCAATACCTCCTGGTGCTTTGATATACATGCCCATGCCTCCTGGTGCTTTATTTTACATGCCCATGCCTCCTGGTGCTTTGATATACATACGCATGCCTCCTGGTGCTTTGGTATACATGCCCATGCCTCCTGGTGCTTTGATATACATGTTCATGCCACCTGGTGCCTTGATATACATGCCCATGCCTCCTGGTGCTTTGATATACATGCCCATGCCTCCTGGTGCTTTGATATACATGCGCATGCCACCTGGTGCTTCAATATACATGTTCATGCCACCTGGTGCCTTGATTTACATGCCTATGCCTTCTAGTGCTTTGATATACATGTTCATGTCTCCTGGTGCTTTGATATGCATGCCCATGCCTCCTGGTGCTTCAATATACATGTTCATGCCACCTGGTGCCTTGATTTACATGCCCATGCCTCCTGGTGCTTTGATATACATGCGCATGCCTCCTGGTGCTTTGATATACATGCCCATGCCTCCTGGTGCTTTGATATACATGCGCATGCCTCCTGGTGCTTCAATATACATGTCCATGCCTCCTGGTGCTTTGATATACATGCGCATGCCTCCTGGTGCTTTGATATACATGCCAATGCCTCCTGGTGCTTTGATATACATGCCCATGCCTCCTGGTGCTTCAATATACATGCCCATGCCTCCTGGTGCTTTGATATACATGCCCATGCCTCCTGGTGCTTCGATATACATGTTAATGCCTCCTGGTGAATTGATATACATGCCCATGCCTCCTGGTGCTTTGATATACATGCCATTGCCTCCTGGTGATTCAATATACATGTTCATGCCTCCTGTTGCTTTTATATACATGTCCATGCCTCCTGGTGCTTTGATATACATGCCCATGCCTCCTGGTGCTTTGATATACATGTTCATGTCTCCTGGTGCTTTGATATACATGTCCATGCCTCCTGGTGTTTTGAAATACATGCCCATGCCTCCTGGTGCTTTGATATACATGCACATGCCTCCTGGTGTTTTGATATACATGCCCATGCCTTCTGGTGCTTTGATATACATGCCAATGCCTCCTGGTGCTTTGATATACATGCCCATGCCTCCTGGTGCTTTGATATACATGCCCATGCCTCCTGGTGCTTTGATATACATGCCCATGCCTCCTGGTGCTTTGATATACATGCGCATGCCTCCTGGTGCTTCAATATACATGTTCATGCCACCTGGTGCCTTGATTTACATGCCTATGCCTTCTGGTGCTTTGATATACATGCGCATGCCTCCTGGTGCTTTGATATACATGCGCATGCCTCCTGGTGCTTCAATATACATGCCCATGCCTCCTGGTGCTTTGATATACATGCGCATGCCTCCTGGTGCTTTGATATATATGCCCATGCCTCCTGGTGCTTTGATATACATGCGCATGCCTCCTGGTGCTTTGATATACATGCGCATGCCTCCTGGTGCTTTGATATACATGCCCATGCCTCCTGGTGCTTCAATATACATGCCCATGCCTCCTGGTGCTTTGATATACATGCCCATGCCTCCTGGTGCTTTGATATACATGCCCATGCCTCCTGGTGCTTTGATATACATGCGCTTGCCTCCTGGTGCTTTGATATACATGCCCATGCCTCCTGGTGCTTTGATATACATGCGCATGCCTCCTGGTGCTTCAATATACATGCGCATGCCTCCTGGTGCTTTGATATACATGCCCATGCCTCCTGGTGCTTTGATATACATGCCCATGCCTCCTGGTGCTTTATTTTACATGCCCATGCCTCCTGGTGCTTTGATATACATGCGCATGCCTCCTGGTGCTTGGCTAAATTGATATACATGCGCATGCCTCCTGGTGCTTTGATATACATGCCCATGCCACCTGGTGCTTTGATATACAAACCCATACCTCCTGGTGCTTTGATATACATGCCAATGCCTCTTGGTGCTTTGATATACATGCGCATGCCTCCTGGTGCTTTGATATACATGCCCATGCCTCCTGATGCTTTGATATACATACCCATGCCTCCTGGTGCTTCAATATACATGCGCATGCCTCCTGGTGTTTTGATATACATGCGCATGCCTCCTGGTGCTTTGATATACATGCCCATGCCTCCTGGTGCTTTGATATACATGCCCATGCCTCCTGGTGCTTTGATATACATACCCATGCCTCCTGGTGCTTCAATATACATGCGCATGCCTCCTGGTGCTTTGATTTACATGCGCATGCCTCCTGGTGCTTTGATATACATGCCCATGCCTCCTGGTGCTTTGATATACATGCCCATGCCTCCTGGTGCTTTAATATACATGCGCATGCCTCCTGGTGCTTTGATATACATGCCCATGCCTCCTGGTGCTTTGATATATATGCGTATGCCTCCTGATGCTTTGATATACATGCCCATGCCTCCTGGTGCTTGGCTAAATTGATATACATGCGCATGCCTCCTGGTGCTTTGATATACATGCCCATGCCACCTGGTGCTTTGATATACAAACCCATGCCTCCTGGTGCTTTGATATACATGCCAATGCCTCTTGGTGCTTTGATATACATGCGCATGCCTCCTGGTGCTTTGATATACATGCCCATGCCTCCTGATGCTTTGATATACATACCCATGCCTCCTGGTGCTTCAATATACATGCGCATGCCTCCTGGTGTTTTGATATACATGCGCATGCCTCCTGGTGCTTTGATATACATGCCCATGCCTCCTGGTGCTTTGATATACATGCCCATGCCTCCTGGTGCTTTGATATACATACCCATGCCTCCTGGTGCTTCAATATACATGCGCATGCCTCCTGGTGCTTTGATATACATGCGCATGCCTCCTGGTGCTTTGATATACATGCCCATGCCTCCTGGTGCTTTGATATACATGCCCATGCCTCCTGGTGCTTTGATATACATGCCCATGCCTCCTGGTGCTTCAATATACATGCCCACGCCTCCTGGTGCTTTGATATACATGCGCATGCCTCCTGGTGCTTTGATATACATGCGCATGCCTCCTGGTGCTTTGATATACATGCGCATGCCTCCTGGTGCTTTGATATACATGCGCATGCCTCCTGGTGCTTTGATATACATGCGCATGCCTCCTGGTGCTTCAATATACATGCCCATGCCTCCTGGTGCTTTGATATACATGCGCATGCCTCCTGGTGCTTTGATATACATGCCCATGCCTCCTGGTGCTTTGATATACATGCGCATGCCTCCTGGTGCTTTGATATACATGCGCATGCCTCCTGGTGCTTTGATATACATGCCCATGCCTCCTGGTGCTTCAATATACATGCCCATGCCTCCTGGTGCTTTGATATACATGCCCATGCCTCCTGGTGCTTTGATATACATGCCCATGCCTCCTGGTGCTTTGATATACATGCGCATGCCTCCTGGTGCTTTGATATACATGCCCCTGCCTCCTGGTGCTTTGATATACATGCGCATGCCTCCTGGTGCTTTGATATACATACCCATGCCTCCTGGTGCTTTGATATACATGCCCATGCCTCCTGGTGCTTTGATATACATGCGCATGCCTCCTGGTGCTTCAATATACATGCCCATGCCTCCTGGTGCTTCAATATACATGCGCATGCCTTCTGGTGCTTCAATATACATGCCCATGCCTCCTGGTGCTTTGATATACATACCCATGCCTCCTGGTGCTTTGATATACATACCCATGCCTCCTGGTGCTTTGATATACATGCCCATGCCACCTGGTGCTTTGATATACATGCGCATGCCTCCTGGTGCTTCAATATACATGCCCATGCCTCCTGGTGCTTTGATATACATGTTCATGCCTCCTGGTGCTTTGATATACATGCGCATGCCTCCTGGTGCTTTGATATACATACCCATGCCTCCTGGTGCTTTGATATACATACGCATGCCTCCTGGTGCTTTGATATACATGCCAAGGCCTCCTGGTGCTTTGATATACATGCGCATGCCTCCTGGTGCTTTGATATACATGCCCATGTCTCCTGGTGCTTTGATATACATGCGCATGCCTCCTGGTGCTTCAATATACATGCGCATGCCTCCTGGTGCTTTGATTTACATGCCCATGCCTCCTGGTGCTTTGATATACATGCCAATGCCTCCTGGTGCTTTGATATACATGCCCATGCCTCCTGGTGCTTTATTTTACATGCCCATGCCTCCTGGTGCTTTGATATACATACGCATGCCTCCTGGTGCTTTGATATACATGCGCATGCCTCCTGGTGCTTTGATATACATGCGCATGCCTCCTGGTGCTTTGATATACATGTCCATGCCTCCTGGTGCTTTGATATGCATGCGCATGCCTCCCGGTGCTTTGATATACATGCGCATGCCTCCTGGTGCTTTGATATACATGTCCATGCCTCCTGGTGCTTTGATATGCATGCGCATGCCTCCTGGTGCTTTGATATACATGCGCATGCCTCCTGGTGCTTCAATATACATGTTCATGCCTTCTGGTATTGTCATGGCCATGCATTGTGGTGATTATATACTTGCTCATACTTTATGGTGTTTTGCAGGAGTGATTGGATGTCTGATTGCAACGTGCCCAGCCCAGAAAGCCTTAGTCGTCGTATGTACTTTTAGTTCAAGTATTAGTAGTATTTTATTATTTTTTTTTGTAAAAAAGAACGACAATTATTGGAATGTACAGATGTAAGGGATTTACTGTGTTCCAGATTACTCCTGTCAAAAAGTTCCTGAATAAAAAAAATCAAATTCTAGAAGTTTGAAAGGGAATCGTTTTGTAAAATTAACTTTTTATGACGAAATAAAGTGTTGCATATCATAAGAATTGTTTAAACTAAGACACTGACGGATGGAACCCTTTAACAAATTTGAATATAGGTAAATTAGCCCTGAAACTATGTTTTAGTTATTGTTGTTGAGCGGATTTATTGTCAAGTATTTTCTTGGCTGTACCGGCGTGGGTTCGCTCCTCCACTAAAACCAGATTTTAAACTTTGATTGTATTTTTTCTGCAATTTCAGTATCAAATAAAAAAAGTGTTTTCACATGCATTACCGTGAACAAATATTTTCAGTCCAAACACAATAGCGAATGCCTTTTAGAACTTATAGAAATACTCTAGAAACAACTTCCATGATATTAAACCTGGGTTTAATGTTTCATGAACATTGTTTCTAAAACTTGAACAGTTTTTTACCATTCGTTCAGGATCATTTCTCAAACTCGAAATATTTAAAGATCTAGAATAATTTTTATGAACTTGAAATTCAAGAATTTGTTGTTCGAGCATTTACGACATATCAACTCACGTTACACGGTTAAATACTGTAGGCATGTGCAGTGGCACAACTCTACTTCCGTGTTTTGAACATGTCAGGATTGGTGTCGAGTTCACGAGTTTGGTCTCCTCCTATTTTGTAATAATGAATGAATAATATTTCGCCATACCTCCAATTTCAAATATGTTCCATATAGAATCAGCTTCATCCCGTGGCTAACTGACTTATTTAGCTCGAGTAACCCGAGTTGGCCATGGCGAAATGTGACGAGCCAATGTATACATGTTCCTGCCTTCTGGTATATATACCAGAGTATAGCATTTGCAACGTTCACATAAACGAACAATCATTGACTCAAACGGGAGATAACTTTATAGGTTAACTTCAACCATTTAAAATGAACATAAACTCTTAAAAAACAGGGGATATATATGTATCTGATGTCTTAATATTAATGTGGCTGAAAACAACTAAGAAGGAAATCATGGAAAGGCATCAATAAAATAAAAAGAACATAAATAAATTGGATCAATGGTAGACGGTAACTAAAATATTCGTTGTTAAAAGTCAGATATTTTTAGGGGGGGGGGGGGGACATCACCAAGTATTATTACAAATATGGCCCTTGGGCTATAAGAGTTTGAAAGCCTTAGGAAGACAGTGAACACTTAGACAGCTTTAACTGACTGTTCCATAGTCATATAGTGTTTGTGTAAACAACGTCGTGTCTTATGCTGACCACTCCGCATTAGCACTGACTGGGTCATGTTTTAGGGCTAACCATTAGTTTTCCAGGTTATGCATCTGATTTTTTTTATCATTATTTTACCCTATGATAGCGAAATTGCAGAAAAACTACAGTCATAGCATAAAAAAAGTATTTTGGTTTTAGTGGGGTTCGAACCCACCCCGGTAAAGTCAAGAAAAAAATAGAATACAGGGACTTAAGTGGATGATATCTTGACCTGTTAACGATACATTGATAACATCACGTGATAATGCCAATCAACCAATCACGCAACACCACAGCCGTAATTTTTTTTTTTAATCGCGTTGTAATCGCTAATGAAAATTGTGATCTTCAAAGACAATATTTGAGCAAATACCAACATTTGCTAATGGGTTCCAGCTTTGGTATTTTTGTTTTACCACTCCTTATGACTTGCCACACTTTATTTCGTAATTTTAAAAAAAGTGCAATTTATAAACCATGAGCGAGTCACTTTGAATCTAGGTGCATTTACAGAACATTATACAATGCATCACATATTTTAGTTACATGGCATGAAACAATTTCTTATATAACTTATATTTCAGCATATGAGTCTGACCGCCGTCCTTGCTTTCGCCCACGTAACATCGGTGGCTCTCATTTTCACGATGAACGTAAGATTTTGAGGCGATTTATTTTATCATTTCCATATCCTTTCTGTTGTTTCATTTGTCATTCCGGAGAGGCTACATGTACAAACAGTCGTTATTTCTCGGAGTTTTTACTTGTATTCATGCATATTTTCTCTCGGTACTTTTCTGTCACTATATTAATAAAAGTACAATTGCTTTTCTCAAATGGTTTATTATCGCTTAGATACAAGCTGAGATAGCCGACACATTGCGGTCGAATCTGGTTGGTCACTACCAAGGAGAAGAAGCCACTGATGAGTACTCTGTGGCATGGAACTATGCGTTCGTCGAGGTAAGTGATATAAAATGTGATAATTTGTCATTGCAGTGTGTGACTGCAATAGGAAAACCAGTTTAACTCTCCGGTGAAATCCTGTTTTCACCGACCATTCAAGGACGGTATCCGCAACTGATTATGGAAAAAGATATCGTGATATCACTTGTGTGTATTGCGATAGATGTCTTGTACTTTTACATGTATAGTGCATACCGTGTTAAGGTTCTTGAACTGCTTTGATCCCAAAACCATAACACAAAAATATAATGGCTGCATTGCTTGTTCCTCAAGATTATATTGTATTATTAATTGAAACTACTGTCATAAAAAAGGTGTTTCTCCAAAGTGGTTCTAAAAAAACCTCATGCCTTTGTTTTTTCAAACCAACCCTTTCAGACCTTACCCAGGCTTAGCTGAAGAAACCGGTGATAAATGATGGAATCTGAATCGTGCATTTGATTTTGGTTTTCTCTGTTTTCGCTTATACAATTGTGGAAAATGAAAGTTGTACTTAAATTGTGGCTAAAAATCCCTACGATGTATTTTAATTTGTAGACGAAAGAGTATCAACGTTTTGAATAAAACTAAATCCAGGCATTTGTCTTAAATACAAAAGTATTGCCCTTTTATACCACTGTTAAAGAGTGCTGTTGAAAACGTTAACTGTGCGTGTGCGTTCATCAGTCATCAAGGCAAATGAAATTAAACGAGAAATCGGGGGACATTGAAAATTGGGCGAAAACAAAGCACGAGTGTGTTTCCAATCGAATAAAGAGTTTACCTGGACAATCCTACATGTCAGAGTTAATGCTATTTTTTCTTTTTCCAAGGCGGTACCTAACAATTCTTGATAAACATACCAATTATTTTTAAATATATATATAGTATTTATGCACTGTGCTGTTTGTAGAGTTTTGTGCTGTTCTATGTTTCTTGTTTGTGATTTTGTGTTCTATGTCTTTGGCGTTTGCCCATTGCCACTAAACCGGGTTTATGTTTAAACTTTTTGCTACTGAGCATGTTTCTGTAGCTTTTTGCATAAATATTAATTTCTGATACAAAATATTTTATTAAAGGCTTATCCATGATATGGCATTAGAGGGGGCGTTACCCTTTGACTTCCATGACAACCGAAATTTATTTGGTTTAAAGTGTTGGCAGGGGGGTTTGTTGGTATTCCCCCGAAGATATTTTAACAGTTTCTAGTCCCAGCATGTTGTGTGTTTTTCATTACTGTTTTCTCCTGATGTATAATGAAGTAAAAAGTATATTTTATTTACACATGCTACTATGTATAGTAACCTTTTACTTAAAATCTTCCCGCAAAAATGATTATCGTTTCCACCCGTGAGACGGCGCTTAAAAGCGATAATGGCGCAACGAAGACGAGAACGTGCACCATGACAAAACACGCGCGAAAATGTTTGCTGTTTTAAGGGCCGATTACTCGTTATGTTTAATAGCCTATCTTATTCAATGCCAATTTATTACGTCTAATATTTTTACCTTTCAGACATCCTGCTAATCAAATCCTATGTTGTTTCACAATTTAATCTTCAAAACCTGCTCAAAACATTGACAAATGCCATAGTTCTGGTATAATACAAGATCATATATGGTTGGCCAATGCTTTAGGTTGATAATTGTCCAAGTGCAAATAATTACCCACGGGCAATTATTCTTCCCACTAGGGCATTGATCAACCGAAAGCCATGGTCAACCATTTATTATTCGATATAAGTTATTTATACAGAATTTATTTGCCTAAAGATATTGTGCAGTCCACCAGGACACAAAGTTATTTTATTTTATAAAGATTTCAAGTTAGAGTAAGGCGTTTAAAGAGCCACTTTATAGGTTACACTTTGACATATGCATACTTTATTATAATTTTAATGTATTATAATTATGTTCAACTCAGTTGATGTTAATGATCAAAAGCATATGATTTGTATACAAATAAAAAAACATATAAGCGATATTTTTGTGCTTTTAAAACTTGGAAAATTATGGACACGTAACTATAAATTGAAAACCCAATTATAAAGGCTAATATTGTTTTAACTGTATTTAACTTTTTGAATTTGGATCATTAAAGTTTATTGAGATAAACATAGAAATGCATTAAAATTAAAAAGAAAATATGCTTGCATCTATTAAGTTTAAACCTATGTTTTGCTCATTAAATAAGAAAGGTTTATGCAAAATCCTCCTTTAGTTAGTAATATTCTGACTTGCACTGGTCGAAAGACAGTTTACTGAATTCGAGTATATTCGTATCGCACATGTCATTTCATAATGCATTAGGGTTCAAATGAAGTGACTAATCTTCAAACACATTGGCATACGACGCCTTTGACACGTACGGTACCAAAAAACTGTGTCACTGGGTAACGAAATCATATTGTCAAAGCACGTACTTTATTTGTCCTAAAGCCTCCCCATGACTTGCTAATGAGTGTTCTGATTTGATAAACGGGGTGAGTGTTTCAGTAGGACTTTTCTCTTTGGGTCAATGTCAAAACCTGTAACTGGAAAATCGTGCCTGGATTTTCTTAGTGCGGACTAACTAACGTCATAGAATATCTGATGGTATGTTGGATGCATATCTCCAGCTTATTACAATGTGTTATTACGGAGAGATATTGTCCGCTTGAATTATGCACGTTGCATGAGCACATACGTACTATTTAGACATTCAGCAATGGTGCAAGTGCTTTGTTATATATGCTTGATGTTGTATTTCTTACATTTTCAACAGACGAAACAAGGCTTACTGCACTTGACAAAATGCGTAATAAATCCAATAAATACATACTTAATTCTTACTAGTTTTTTATCGAATGTTCTGGATGAATGTAAAAAAATATTTTAAAATCAAAGGGATGAAAATAGTAGTCGTAGATACCCTATGATATGACTTTCCAAATTGTACAAGAAAGACCATTGATGCAAAGCATCAAAGGGCGCCGTTTAATAGTTTATGCATTTGTTATATGTTGAAAAACAAGAAATGTCAAGGCCAACAAGCATATTACAATGCATCGAACCGCATCCATGAAATTCTCAAAATATTTGTAGTATTCTGCTTAGCAACATAGGCTAAAGCATTGAAATTGAAGAGTTTCAAGTTGAACGTTTCATTAGGGGTGTGGTACATTAATGAACACGACAGAATTAGGGTGCTTGTGCACTGTACTATTTGTCATTGCCACCTATCCATATACCAAGTTTTATTTCAATACCATGAGTATTTTGAAAGTAATGATCTGGTCAAGAAAAAGAGGCAAAGGGCAATAATTCTGTAATTAGCTGAAATACAGCTATAGTCATTGTGCACTGCACTTCCTCTTGTTGTGCTTTACCATTGAATGATGTTTAATGAATTCCAAAAAGTAGTTTTCTTGTTATGCTACGGACAGGAAAAGGAACAAAGGGAATAACTCTTGCAATTCGCTAAAATAGAGTTATTGTTCTTGTACACTGCAGTTCTAATCATTTAGGGGGAGGGGGCAAATTCACCATGCTGGAATGATAACTTGAAGGGAAGAATAAGTTTTCTGATTATTTGGGGAATTCATCATGAAAAGGTGACATGAAATAACATTTTTTGTAGTACTTTAATAAACATTATCATTTCGTCTGAAAGTTACAAACATAATTAGAACATAATTATTGAACGGTTATATAAAAAGAGAACATTGTTTACTAGATAAAATGCAATTATAACATAACATGCCTTGTTTTTAGCTGTTAAATAATACTAAAATGTATGAAATTGGACAAATTGCATAAAAAACTGGTCAATGGAGTTATAATGTTAACTTCCCCATTTACATGGTAAAGAAGAGTTGAAAATGGATGTTTTTAGTTGATAGTGATATTAACACAAAAATAGCATGTGTCTTATAAGACAATGGCAAGTTTTTCAAATATGATATAAATAATGCATACAAACTGAATATGTATCAGACTATGTATGAAAGAAATAATACTGTTTCTATTTTTCCCAAAGGTTTTGAAATACAACAATGCACATATAAGCATAAATAGGCCAAATATGCACAAAATAATAGTAAACAATGTGTGAAAGTGATACTGAACACATAATAATTTCTTTGTGCATTAAATGAATATATACCAGAAAAGCAATACGAAATCAAGTCCAAAATGTGTAATAACATGAAGAACACCCCTTTATGAATATCGTCATAACAAATTAGAGTACATGTAAACAATAATCATTTATATAATTAGTATCAAATATGTCTACTTTAAAGTGTGTTTTCATTTGCATTAAATTAATATATACCAGAAAAGCAATTATAAAAATCCTTAAATGTATAAGAAACTGAAGACAACAAAGAATAACACCCATTTATGAATATCTCCAAAACAAATCAGAGGTCACCTAAACAATAATCATTCATACAATTAGTATCAAATATGTCTAGTTTTTGTGTGTCTGTTCATTATCTTTAAATGAGCATCTTTAAAGTGGAACTCTTATTTGAAATCAATACATATATGATATAATTGTATTTATAACACACATCAAATTGACTGATAAAACAATAACTACTTACTAAATAATCCATTTATTGAATTATTGTTTACTGATTTATAACAAGCTTGTGACAAGCAAGCTTTATTTATAATAGCAGAAAGCATGACAAATATTAAATGATTAGTGATTGCTAAAAGATTTACTGTGGTCTACTATAGTATCACAAGGCAGAAATACCATGTTTTATGTTCATTCTTATTAGCAAATTGAACTCAAAATCCTTCATTCACATTGTTGTTGACATCTATCAACCCATTTTGAAAAATCAAAACAATAATATTAATTGTGATAAGTCTTGTTTGGGAGAGTAAGAGTGCATCTTTAAAAATAGTGTTTGTTTTTTTTCACTTTATATGAAATATGTACCAATTCAATTTGACAAATGAGACCATTTTTTTAAGTGAGGAAATAGAAGTAGTAATTGTACATAATAAAAACAACAACAAAATTGACAAAGCTCAATATAACAAGAAACAAACATCATTAAAGGCCATAATTATTTAAACTGAATTAAGGTATTAGTAATACACACTTTAATAAAAGCTTTCACCGACAACATAGTTATTATCATGGTACACAATGGGACTTTTATCCAAATCAAAAATTTGAAGATATTTTACCGTGAATTAATTTTTTTTAGTTATGTTTCATTACACCCACCCCAAAATCCAAGGGCTACAAAGAGCAACAAGTAAATATTTTGTCTATATTTGATTTTTTTTTCACATTATCAGAGCTTATGAAATAAACACAACAGTTTCTGGTGAAATAAACTTCAGTTAACAGAAAACTTAAGTTCAAACGAACAGCATTATTGATACACATAGAAAAAAATCATTTTGATTGATCTTGAGAGTCTTCTGAACAGAGCAGTATTTCGATGTTTGAAAATATAAAGCAGTTTTATAAATTCATAAAAAATAATTAATAATAAGACAGCCTGCTGAAATCATTTTAAATATTTTCTATGATGTCTAATGAACAATTTAAAAGACAATTTATGATAGTTTACCGTTCAATTTTGAAGAAAATATACATAATGTCATGTAACCATACATTTTTATAGCTAATAAAATGCTTAAAAATCAACCCTTTTCTTGTAAAAACTGATAAAGCTTTATTGGACTTATTCATAAAATGTAATCATTCAAATAAAGGAATTTTACGTATGATACTTACTCAGAATTCAGATTTAAAAACAATGAATGTACTTTCAAATTAAAATATGTAAAGAAACAAGAACACTATGTACATATAGGCGGTAATGCCCCTCCAAAAATGCCAGAGTGAAAGTTCTCAACTAATTTGTCTTTTTAATATTATAACATGTAAACAGTCTCTGTAGGTAATCGATGTCTATTTGTTATTTTGTCAATGGTTTTCTTACATTTAGAATTTTTCACAATAATTCTTCACTCTTCAACATTTGAAGCTTGGTCTGTTCCCATGCGTTTGTATTTGTAGTGTGTGCACAGATGATAATTACTCAATGCTGAGTCAATTCTGATTTGGGTTTCATGCCCCTACAGGTTCTTTACCCATCTAGAATGTTTAGTGCTGTAAAAGAAAAAATATACTTTAAAGCCTTTCTAACTTATTAGTATAGATAATAAAACTGCCATACATATACAAAATAAAATATAAACAGTTTAATATTTCTCGACATTATTTAAAAAAACAAAAACAAGCTGATACATACATGTAGATAATATATAAAGAAAATTACTAAATTTATCAATAAAATTCATCATCATAATCATCATCATCATCATTATCATCATCATCACCACCACCACCACCACCACCACCACCACTTGATTATTGAATACAGTGAGTTTATAAAACAACAAACACCAACTCAAATATGTTTTATATGAAATACTCACATCATCTCTATCAGATGTGACTGCCTTGTGGATAGACATGGACGTCAAATCTGTCTCAATGATCCAACATAGTATTTAATGCAGGCTGGAATTCTTCATAACCCCAAGTTGTTGACTTAGTAAAATTCAGTCATTTTCCTACCTGAAATAAATTAGACTTCTGATTATCAACCGGCAGAAACTACAACTGTGAAAGACAAATGCACATGTATCAATTATACATTCTGCACTAATATCCGTGTAAGCCAATAGTAAGTTGGTAGGCACAAATGTGTAGTTGTTGTGCATATGGTTGATAATGATTCACAACAGTACGGGGTTTTAACGAGACCTACACCAAGCAAATGAATGTCGCTAGTGTCAAAGCTGTCGTGGCTTCCAGCCCGAAACCATGTTCGTCTTTTCTTATAGGTTTATTTTGAAAAATATGCAGTTTGTAAACAAATAATGGGTATGTTCATGTATTATGGTATGTTAAAAATTGGTCACATACCAAAACACATCATTTTTAAACAAAATTTTAAGTCTAATATTTTTCTAAGATAAAACAATCAAATAAAAGATTACATACTCATATCATATACATAAATAATGTGCATAAGTACATTTAAAAATATGAAACATGTACATAATTCACCAGTCAATTGTAACCATGGCCCCTCAGGTCCGGGGTTATGCCGGGGAAACGGGCCGTGTTTTTACCTTTCAGGTGGCCCTGCAGTGCCGGGTGAATGCGGTGGTTTTGTCTTCGAGCAAAATATAGCGGGGAATATGCCTCACCTAGGCACCTAGGCTCCCTGGGGTGCGGGGGCATATGGCAGGGATTTGACCATCAGCTCGTCCTCGTAGGACGAGGATTTTACCTGGGGTTGGCTGGACCGAAAGTCAAAGTCCCAGCTACCTAGGGGGGCGTGGTTACAATTGACTGTAGTAACCACGCCCCACCATCGCATTCACCCGGCACTGCAGGGACACCCCGAAGGTAAAAACACGGTCCTTTTCCCCCGCTATCCCCGGTATACCCCCGACCTGGGGGGGGGGGCGTGGTTACAATTGACTGGTGCATAAGTAGATGTAACAGGTATATTTATAATAATATATAATTATAGTACATGTATGTCAACATATTAACACGCTGTCTTATCATTTAGCAAATAAAAATGATTTAAGAATTCCAAAGATAAATTAAAAACAAACATTTTTGAAAACATCAACGTACAAAACTACTCAAAGATACTTAAATGCATAGCCCTTTGATACGAATATCTCAGTTCCATGCCGATTGTCGTTTTTTCGACAGAAAATCTTCTCCTACGCGTATAATTCACTTATAATCCATGTTTTACTGTAATGACTCAAATTGTTAGGTGTATCGTAATCAACTGTCAGTGTGCACTTTTAGTGTTTACTTATTTTAAACGTATATTCATGATAAAAACATCACCCGAGTTTCCAACTACTACGATGTAGAAATTGACCTATGAATAGCGGGGAAATACCTTCTGGTTCTAAAAATAGCAACGTCCGGTATGTGTTACAACTCGGGGACAATCGTAATAAAATTTTACTAATGTCACCTTCAACACATTAACAAATAAAGTTAGGTGAACATTTAATTCCAATATCGATTAGATTTAAGAAAAAAGATTACCCCATGGTTTATCAATGCAGTAAACATAACAAAACAACATAAAACATAATTATTCCCATTCACATAATTACCGGTCCACACATTTTACATTTCCGGCACATGATATTTCAGATATTTAATCGGAAAACGTAAACGAATCGGGAACAGTTATTAAACTTATTTGTCGTTCTTCCGAAATAATGTTTTAAAGATAAATTGAAGACTATCTATTCAACCATAAATAGCATTTTTAACACCCATGCAATCGCCACCCATTTGCATTTTTTAATCATTATAAAATAACAGTAAACCCCAACTGTCAACCAACTTAAAAACCGCTCCTACCACTAACTAAAATAAATTCCCATTCCATAAAAGGCGCGCACTTTAGTGCGGCGCCAATAATATACTATACTATACCTCGGTATAGAGCGTTCCCTCGGATTGATGCACTCATGGACCTCATAGACGTCAATATTTATTATTCACTGTAAACTGTGCTGAATGCTTGCGCCTGTTTTTGCTTTTTATTACGTAAAACACGTCACACACAAAAAAAACACTAATATTGCAATAACACAAAACAAGGGCGACTGTTGTGAGAAGATATCGTACAAACTGTCAACGTCAGTAAGTGCATACTACACATATAACACTCTGCTGCAGCGTGGTATCTGAGTTATGCTCACTGCGCATTATCTACAGCAACGCGTTTTGTACTTTTAAGCGTGGAGTTATGTTTCTAAATAATTAAGTTGTAGCATGAATGATATCAAACATGTCATCTTTTCAGAACTTAATTAGAACCCTGCACAAAGTATGCAACTACCCCAAATTAATCACCATGTAATTTTCCATCTGTCTGTCCACAATTTTGTTATTGTTTTCCTTCCTTACTTGAAAAAAATAAAGACGTAATTTCATGATGACATCGCCATTTATGATATAATTGCTATTCCATTTGATCAGATTCTGAATTGATATTTAATAAACGTGACTAGCGGCAGTTCTTAGATTTGACATTGTGTGTCAAGGGCTCAGAGAACTTTGAATATTCCCTTTTACACAAGGCGATAAATGCATTTGGTTTTAAAAGTTGTTCTATGTGTGTACCCCACCTCCATTCAATTGGCCCAGGATCCGGTGTATCAGTGTGTGTGTGTGGGGGGGGGGGGCTTTGGGGGTCTAGAAACTTATTTTATATTCAATTACTCATATACATTCAAAACGATAGTGTGGGTTCTTGGTTCGATCTCGGCAAAAACAGATTTAACGAGTATAAGTTACAAATTGAATCGCTACATTCGGATTATTAAACGATGCATGGGTAATTCTGAGGCAAGATAAAAAGGATACATGCCTACAAAGACCTTCTAGCGGCTATCAGGAAAAAAGTTCTTTGATGATATACATACACTAAGGAATGGAGCTAATGAGTTGGAACGACCCTCTTTGCGATACAATCAGCGACAAGAAAGTCTGCCATGCGTTTACCAGGTTAAGAAGAGTTAGGAGCTTTGAAAGCGGCAGCCAACTAGAGAAGGTATGTGTTTGATAGACTGATGGTGGAAGTCCTCAACGATATCTAAGAAATGTTTTATTGGCATGTGCGCAAAGTGCACACTTTAAACATCTATCACGTTTTGCTTCTTTGTTTACGAAGTTTGATCTTAATATAGTGATTAAATAATTTATACATTTATCATAACATAAATGCAAATTCAGTTCACTTGCGGATCTTGGTCGTATCCAGTAATATGACCATATATGGGCATAACTTTCCTTATTACGTTATGTACGCAAGCGACTTCAGGATAGGTCGTATACAGAGTGAATGCCTAGAGCCATTTATACATAATGAGTTCGTCAAATCGGCCTATCTTTTCTATACTATTACCGAATATCAGACAACACTATCTAAATAAACATGCATATTGGTCTACGCACATAATTGACCAAAATCAAATTTAATGACAACTAAGGGCACCATTTTGCTACTTGCACTGATGTCGATTAACGAGTGTCTTTTGTATAGCGGTACATCTCCTTTCTCACTCACCAGAGGTTCGACAATGCACAACATTATCGTACAAACACTAGAGTCGGCGACGCAAAAGTAAAGATCTAGCGGATCGTAAAACTTAGAAATGATATTTGAGCGTTTTCCAAGTAAATCAACAGAGTTTGTATAGGATACCATGGTAACAGACCCATCATTTCGTGACAAATTGAGACGCTACTAGCACACATATGTAATATGTAATACATTGTATGTCATTCCACAAAACTTATACTCGTTAAAACTGTATTTGCCGCGATCGAGCCACGGATCCACACTTTAGCTTTGGATGTATATGATGAATTGATTACAAAATTGTCTCCCCCCCCCCCCCAACCCCGCCTTCGCACGCACACACAACACACACACACACACTTTTACGCCGGATGCTGGGCTATTTGCTAGGAGGTTGGGGACACCCGTAAAACCATTTTAATAATCTAGTGCATTGATAGACTGGTGTGATGGGGAATGTTCAAAGTTATCTGAGACTTTAACTCACAACGTTAAATCCAAGAACTGCCGCTAGTCACGTCTTTTAACTGTCAAATCGGAATCTGATCAATTGGAATAGTATTTAGTTGTCATCTTAAAATAACGTCTTTATAAAAAAGGAAGTAAGGAAGGAAAACAATAAATAAAATGTTGACGGACAGATGGAAATAGGGAAGCTGCAAATTTTGTGGAGGATTCTAATCTGTTCTAGAAAGTTTTGATTTCAAATATTTGGTACCATTCGTGTTAAAACTGAATTAAGAAACATAAAACTATGTTTTAAGAGTGCAAAATACGTAAGTGTAGATGATGTGCAATGTGCATAACTCAGATACCAAGGCACGGAAAAAGTGTTTTCTTGTATACCGGTCGCGTGTTTCCGGTCCGATGACCAGTGCTGGAAAACCCCGACTGACACCCCCATGTAAGATGAGTCACACGCATCAATGCGCCACTTCTGATTTTTTTCATTGTTTATGAAAAGTATATTATGCCATTTCAATAAATCGCAATCAAGTATATCAAGTATGCAAGACTTATAATTAAAATTGAAAATAAATAATCGTAAAAATGCGACTTTTAGAGGAACTATTTGACGTCAATAATGAATTATAATTACCGCGCTCTATGAAGTCAATAAACAAAGTCGCACGCGCTTTTTGGTAAAATGTACAAGTTTGTTTTCTACGTAAAATTTTTCCACAAATTGATGATTATAGATATGCAAGAAAAACTTCCTCGTTGCCTCGTTACCGGCTTACGCGCGTGCCCTCGGGTCGGATTTTTCTATCCATACCGTAAACTCATGACAGATTCTTATAATGTTATATGTTTATGTAAGTACTTACTTACGTAAACATATGACAGTTTGTAAGACATTTCCTCACAAAAGTCGCAGATGATTTTTTTGTTATTGCAATATGAGGTCCATGAGTTCATCAAGTCGAGAGAACACTCTTGATCGAGCCATCAGTATATTTTACAAAATGTCAAGTCATAACATAGGGTATCTACGACTTCTACTTTCATCCCTTTGTTTTTAAAATATATTTTGTAAATATTCTAGTAATCGAAACTGGTTCTGGTTTAAACGTCAACGGCAATTAAACTACAACCTAAATAATATATAATATGAACAATTGTTTGTCAATTAGCTTACGATTAAATGCAAAACACCCACAAACAATAAAGCTAAATGAGATGCTGAAAATGAAATAAACTAAACTAAAAATGAATTCGGACTAGAAATTGTTTTTTTATTGGTGAAGTGCCTTAACCCCACCCTGCAAACATTTCAAACCATTTTAATTTATTTTATAAACGAGTGGCAAGTGTCAAAAAGGTTGTTAAACTAAGTGACGTCCTCTGTATTTCTGAACTCGTTTAAAAATTAAAGCAACTTATTCGAAATATAGTGTAAAAAAAACCCTAAAAAATCTTTTAAAATCATATATTACTGCTAACTATCCTTATAAGAAAGTAATGTATACGACATTTATATGCCAGAATATATTGTACAATCCACAAATACCCAAAGTTATTTTATTTATGAAAATTCCTATTTAACAACAAAGATATATTCAAATTATCATTTTTTATTAACATTATTGTCGATAGACCAATTTTCTGTTTTCTTAATTCGTTTTCTGTTTTATTTCATCTTTCATTTCGTAATATTGTAGAGTGCAAATGAAGTAATTAAATTGAATACAACGCCTATGACACGTTGAGTACTGATAAACGTTGTAATAAGGTCACAAAAGCCTGTTGTCAAATCACGTTCTGATATTTTTTGGTACTGACCTAATGCCTGCCCGTGACCTACTAAACGAGGTGACTGTTTCAGTAGGACTATCCTCATTGGGTCAATGTCAAAACCTGGAACTGAAAACTCGTGACGGTACGTTCTTAATGAGGACTTACTAACGTCATAGCATATCTGGTGGTATATTGGATGCATAGCTCAAGCTTATTAAAATGGTGAGATATTGTCTGCTTGAATTATGCATGTTGCATGCGCACATTAGTATGTTCTATTTCGGCATTCAGCAAAGTGCTATGTTATATGTGTTTGGTGTTTTAGTTCTTACATTTTCAACCGACGAAACAGGGATTGCAATACTTGATAAAATATTTGATAAATCCAATGAAAACATACTATCGTTCTAGTTCATTATTTAATAAGTGGCCCGGTTAAATATAAGAACACATATCTTAAAAGCAAGGGGGTGAAAATAGTACTCGTAGATATCCTTTTATATGGCTTTCCAAACACAAACATATTATAGCCTTGGTGTCCCCGTGGCTTGATGAATTTATGGACCGCATAGACGTCAACATTATTATTTACTGTTAGCTGCACTGAATACTCGCGCCTGTTTTTCTTCTTACAAATACTTAGTAGGTTAAACACGCCACATACTCAAAAGAAAGCGCTGAAGTCTATGAAAGGTTATAGGGGGTGGGGCAAAATGATAAAATAAAAATATGTATTTTTGAACAGCTTGATACCTAGAAATTCGTTCATAGAATATCATTAAATTGCCTCAATACTGTAAAACAATAGGTGTGGATAACGCCCAATCAAAATATTTATACGCGTTCTCAGTCTATACAGGACCTGTCTGGGTTCCACACCCAGAAACTTCACCGGCTTCACTTCACTTGAATCCTGACAGTGACTGTAGCAAGCCGATAACCGATTCGAACCCGGGACATTTGAATTGGTAGACTTTACCATCTGCGCTAACTGGGCCGACTCAGAACTGATCAATTTAGAACAAGCATACAAATACATCTACCTTTGTTTATGTTTTATCATCTGGTTTCAACTGATCTTCCTAAGTGATCTACAAATATCAAACATCATTACAATACCCTAGTGAAAACATGTTTTCAAGTGTTTCTTGTGCAATTTGTCAGCTGCAGTAGGATCGGATTTTCCGTCCTGCCTGGGCCTACCTTTGTCATTTTGTCTATCCCAATACTGTCTTTTAGTGACAATGAGTTCGCCGTTTATTTCTAAGTTATACAGGCTCGGAGAACTGTAACATTCCCTTTCATACCAGCCAATCAATGTTTAGAACTGACAAACGTATATTTGTTTGTTAAAATCATAATGCTGAATGTTAATGTTAATTAAGTCATCTTCCTTTGTTTTATCGCAATATTGTAAAACCAGTATGTGTGTTTGCCATCTTTTTCTATAGTAAGCTGTAAATATTTTGCTTTTTGGCTGTTAATTTGTTGCAATTAACATGTTTTTCTTCATTTACTTTGTATATATGTTTGATAAGCCGTTTGTTACCTCTCATACCCATTTGGGCCATGAATAAAACTTGAAAAATTAACAAGAGCGCAAAGTGCACACATTAAATACCTAGCATGTTTTGTGTCTTTGAAAACGGCGTTCAATTTCAATATATTTATTAAATAAATCATAAATGCATCATAACTTAAATGGTTTAACAGTTCACCTGCGGACCTCGGTCGTATCAAATAATATGACCATAAATGGGCATAACTTTCCTGTATGACGTTGGGTACGCCTTTTTGAAAGCGACCTCAGGAGAGGCTGTGAATTGTGATAATGCCTTGCCTTTTATATACGTATTTACTTAACTTAAACAACTTTTGTATATGATTATTCGGCATTTTTATGCCCCCGAAGGTGGGCATATTAAAATCGCACCGTTCGTCCGTCTGTCCGTCCGTCCGTCCTTCCGACTCAATAACTCAGAATATTATGGACAGATTTTAAAAGAACTTGCCACATGTGTTCGGCATACCAAAACGACGTGTCGCGTGCAAGAACCGTGTCCCTACCTCTAAGGTCAAGGTCACACTTAGGTGTTTATTCACAATGTAATGCTGTATATAAGGACATAGAGTATAGGTTGTCGTGTCCGGGCTGTAACTTTCCCTTGTATGGACAGATTTTAAAATAACTTGCCGCATATCTTCGGCATACCAAGACGACGTGTCGCGTGCAAGACCCGTGTCCCTACCTCTTAGGTCAAGGTCACACTTCGTGTTTATTCACAATGGCATGCTGCATATAAGGACATAGAGTATAGGTTGTCGTGTCCGGGCTGTAACTTTCCCTTGTATGGACAGGTTTTAAAATAACTTGCCACATGTGTTCGGCATACCAAGATGACGTGTCGCGTGCAAGACCCGTGTCCCTACCTCTAAGGTCAAGGTCACACTTAGGTGTTTATTCACAATGGAATGCTGCATATAAAGACATAGAGTATAAGTTGTCGTGTCCGGGCTGTAACTTTCCTTTGTATGGACAGATTTTAAAATAACTTGCCACATGTGTTTGGCATATCAAGAAGACGTGTCGTGTGCAAAACTTGTGTCCCTACCTCTTAGGTCAAGGTCACACTTCGTGTTTATTCACAATGGAATGCTGCATATAAGGACATAGAGTATAGGTTGTCGTGTCCGGGCTGTAACTTTCCCTTGTATGGACAGATTTTAAATTAACTTGCCACATGTGTTCAACATACCAAGACGACGTGTCGCGTGCAAGAACCGTGTCCCTACCTCTAAGGTCAAGGTCACACTTAGGTGTTTATTCACAATGGAATGCTGCATATTAGACATAGAGTATAGATTGTCGTGTCCGGGCTGTAACATTTTCTTGTATGGACAGATTTTAAAATAACTTGCCAGATTTGTTCGGCATACCAAGACGACGTGTCACGTGCAAGATCCGTGTCCCTATTTCTTAGGTCAAGGTCACACTTAGTGTTTATTCACAATGGAATGCTGCATATAACGACATAGAGTATAGGTTGTCGTGTCCGGGCTGTAACTTTCCCTTGTATGGACAGAATTTAAAATAACTTGCCACATGTGTTCGACATACCAAGACAACGTGTCGCGTGCAAGAACTGTGTCCCTACCACTAAGGTCAAGGTCACACTTAGGTGTTTATTCACAATGGAGTGCTGCATATAAGAATACAGAGTATGGTTGTTATGTCCGGGCTGTAACTTTTTCTTGTATGGACAGATTTTAAAATTACTTGCCACATGTGTTCGACATACCAAGACGACGTGTCACGTGCAAGACCCATGTCCCTACCTCTAAGGTGAAAGATACACTTCGTTTTTATTCACAATTGAATGCTGAATATAAGGACATAAGAATGTAGGTTGTCAAGTATGGGTGGTATTTTTTATGTCCAGAGGCAATTTAAAATAACTTGCCATATGTATTTGTTTGATCTTTAACTTTTCATGAACTGACCTTGTTCATAGGTCAATGTCACATTCGGGGGCATTCGTCACATACTGTGACAGCTCTTGATGTTTAATTGTTTAATTTTGAAAAACATAAACGCATTGAATCACTTAAAAACACTTGAGTCTATATTTGTTTGTCCACACGGGCTATGGCTTTTTGGACGTTTCATGTTAAAGGCGCATGATATTGCGTTAAAGTAAAAATGAAATCCCTTTTAGGTATATAGTATTGGTCGACCTAAAAGACATGTATCATGCATAGCAGAACTTGTACATTTTCACAGATTAATAAAGAACCGGGGTTACTGGTAAATGAAATTGTTCTAGATCCGGTCCCAATTTCTCGAACATACATAAGTCTCTAATACAATCCTCAAGTTAAAGACCACTGTTTATGTTTGGGTATACTGTATGTTATATTCTCATATCTTTATTGAGTCATGATATACTGTTTCTAATTTTGTAAAAGAATATTAAGTAAGTCACTTTGCTGACTGAATTGAGATACTAATTAGAGATGCACTCTTACTTACAGATAAGATTTACCATAATAAACAATATTGTTTTAATATTCCAAAAAGGATGAATAAATGTAAAAACAATTGTTTTTATGAAGGATACCGAGTTGAATTTGAAAGAAATGAGTATTAAACACAGTATTTCAACCTTATGAGATTAAAATAAACCACAGTAAATATTTTTGCATTCACCAATCATTTAATATTTTTTGCGCTCTCTGCTATTAAATACACGGTTACAATCGTGTTATCAGTAATTAATAATTTCCATAAATGTATTATTTACTAAGTAGTTAAAGGTTTATCAGTCAAAATTGATGTTTGTTATACATGATTATGTATTGCTTTTAAATAAGAGTGTCACTTTAAGCATAAGATTTTTCGGGGTAATTGAGACCTGTTTGGGTCATGATTTTTCTTTCCACCACAAATCTGTGAATACATTAGATGGGCTGGATTGAATGAAGAAGTATTTAAACATTTAACAAGAGATATTGGACTCCAGTCCTATAACGACATAGGGGATATTTGATTAATTTCGATGTGAAATCAAACTTTATTTCATCGAGGGAACACAGAACAGAACAGAACTGAATTTATTACACGTTAACTATACAGTTTTGTGTGTGTTTCATATACACATTAAATATCTTACAATTATAATTATACAATATAGTATGAAATAATAAATCAATATTATAATCAATCTATGTTTAAGGATAAACTGGAATAGTTAATCACCAACCTATCAAAAAATAATAGTATACAATAAAATAACCAATAGTTTGCTTTTTAGCTCACCTTAGCCGTAGGCTGAGGGTGAGCTAATAAGATCGTTAAATAAGATCGTTAAATGTCCGTCGTCCGTCTTCTGTCGTCTGTCGTGTGTCGTCCGTACACACTAAGTTTGTTTACACTCTAGTGGTCACAATATCACATCAATTGTAACGAAACTTGGTCAGGATGTTTGTCCCAGTAATTACTCGGACGGGTTCGAATATGGGTCATCTGGGGTCAAAAACTAGGTCAAGGAGCCCAAATATGAAAAAGAAAACCTTGTCAACACTCTAGGGGTAACATTTTCAGTCTAAATATCCTGAAAAAAAATCAGAGAAGTTGTTTCGATGATTTCTAGCTCAAGTTCGAATATGGGTCATCTGAGGTCAAAAATTAGGTCACACCGCCCCAAATATGATAAAAACCTTGTTAACACTCTACAGGTAACATTTTCAGCCCAAATATCCTTGAAATTTGTCAGAAAGGTTGTTTTGATGATTTCTAGCTCAAGTTCAAATATGGGTCATTTGGGGTCAAAAACTAGGTCACAGAGCCCAAATATGGAAAAACCTTGTTAACACTTAAGATGTAATATGTTCAGCCCAAATATCCTGGAAATTTGTCAGAATATAAGTATCTATCATGTGTTTCCGGTACGGATAGAAAAATCCGACCCGATGGCACGCGCGTAAGCCGGTAACGAGGCTTGCCGAGTTTCCGGGCACGCAGCGTGCCCGAGGGTCGGTTTTTTTCTTGCATACATAAAATAATAAATTTGTGGGAAAATTGACGTAGAAAAAACGCACTTTTGTACATTTGACCAAAAAGCGCGTGCGACGTTGTGTACTGACGTCAATAAAGCGCAGTAATTTTAAATCACTATCGACGTCAAATTGTTCCTTTAAAAATCGCTCTTTTACGATTATTTATTTTCAATTTTATTAAAAGTATTGTATACTTTTATCTTTGATTCTATTTTATTTAAATTGCTTAATCTACTTTTTATAACCATACAAATAAAGAAATAAGAAGTGTCGCGTTGTTGCGCGTGACTCATCTTACATGGGGGGTGTAAGATGAGTATTTCGAGCACTGGTCACATGACCGGAAATACACGTCCGGTATGCAAGACAGGTTATTTCGTTATACTCTAGCTCAAGTTCGAATATGGGTCATCTGGGGTCAAAAACTAGGTCACAGAGCCCAAATATGGAAAAAACTTGTTAACACCTTAGAAGTAACATTTTCAGCCCAAATATCCTGGAAATTAATCAGAAAGGTTGTTTTGTTGATTTCCATGTCAGCTTTGATTATGCGTCATTTGGGGGTCCAAAACTAGGTCACAGGGCCCCAGTATTGAAAAGCCTTGTAAACTATTTAGAGGCTACATTTTTAGCCCAAATATTCTGGAAATTTGTCAGAAAGGTTGTTTTGATATTTTTAGGTCAAGTTCAAATATGGGTCATTTTGGGTCAAACACTAGGTTAGAGATCTCAGTTCTCACTATGAATTCTGCTTATAGTAGACTTCTATAATTTTTTCTTCAAATTCTGACCCTTGTGTCAAATTTATCCCTGCCCGACAGTTTAGACCGTTTTACAGGTAAGCCATCTAGGGCCATCATGGCCTTCTTGTTTATATACTGGTATATGTTGGAACAAATGATATGCAATCGATCAATTTTTAACATTAAAACAGTCTTACATTGTATAAACATAAATGGTAACACGTAGTTAAAAATGTTAGCAAAGCATAATACTGCTTGAGATAAATATGTGTATTAAGACTCATAATTATAGATTCATTAATATAGTAGAACGCACCTTAAATACTTCCGATATATATTTACATAGCATAAATGTTTCAGATGTGTTCTGTGTATTAAGCAGCTGCACAAGTTTAAACATACTAGGTATAATTTTAAAATAACCTTTAATATTAGTTTGCCTTAAATGGACATGAATGTACACTTAAATATAAAATGTAATTCGTCTTCTATTTCGTTCGAATCACATACTTGACAAAGACGTTATCTTTCATATCTGCCAGTATGATTTCTTGAATTATGCGAACATATATACGTATTTTGTGATAGCATTTCCACGATTTCTTGACACAATTTTGTCTAAATAGGATTCAAACTCAAATGCAGTTTTTAAGTACTCTATAAACAGTTTAAACACCATTTTCATTAACACTTCCATGCCATTGATGTAAATATTCGTCTTTCATACGCTGTTTAAAATACAAATGAACTGGTTTTCGTTAAGCTGTGTATCATAACACCATACATAGCAAAAGCCATATCGGGTGAGAAGGTTCTTAATCTTATTGATCCAATTATCTTGATTGTTATCAATATCTAACATAGCGTCTTCTATGACAGACTGAATTATTACATGATCACTTTTCTTAAGTTTGAAGCAATATTTTACGTACATATCCATTTATATACAATGGGTATCTACCCAATTCACCATATACAGCACATTTGAAGACGATTGTCTAACGCCTAGTAGGGCTTTGCAAGATTTTAAATGTTTCTTCTCTCCCCACATTACACACCCGTATGTAAAAATAGATGAAACAAGGCATCAAAATATTGCGAGGCTACCCTAGGTTTACATTGATACTTTTTTAGATTTAACAAAACGGTGTTTTCTGCTTTTAAACCTTTACAATATAATGTTTGGGTATTAAGGCTAAACTTACTAGTATAATTTAAAGTTACTCATAGATAGTTAAAATCATTTACACTTTTGCGATAAATTACAATTTTTGTTTTAGCAATATTGACTTCTAGGCCCCAGGTATTACAATATTTGTATAAACGGTCTAACGACATTTGTAAGTCTCCCGGCATTTCACCAAGAACAACCACATCATCAGCAAATAACAGTAAAATCAAACAAATTTCACGCTAAACCACAATTGTTTCTATTTTGTTAATACAATTCTATTTCTTCCACAAATAACGAAAACATAATCGGGAAAAGCATCTCCCCTTGCTTTAAGCCTATTGCAATATTAAAAAAAGTCTGAATAGCTGTTTAAGTGTTTTACACAGGACTTTACTGACTGATACATAATGCGTATAATACGTTACATTTTACCATCTAGATTGGATTTATACAACTTGAACTATAGCGCATTAAGATATATGGAATCAAAATAACGTTTTATGTCAATCAAACAGGAATACAAATGTTAATTTAAGTTAACGCATTTTTGCACAATTGACTACAGAAAGTAAAACTTTCAAGATTTTAATAGGCTGCGGATTTAAACGAATAAAATGTTTCTGCTTCTATTATGATAAGATTTAGAAAAGGGTCAGCTCCATTAAAAATACATAATAAACCTATTGACGTCAATTAAAAAAATAAACCAGGCTAAGTGGACTCCAAGTTACATTTACATTTTTTTACATTATGTTGAAAACCAAAACGTAAGGTAACGCGTTCTTTTAGACTATTAATATACATCAAGTCACCTTAGTGTAAGAACTCAATATCAGCTTCATTTTCTGTATGCAGTAATTAAGTATTGCACTAAGTTGACGATTTTAGTTGTGCATTTTACTTAGAAATCAGATCAAGATTTATGAATATTGGAGTACGTTATTACAAATGAGTTGTTCAAACCATATTACCCATTTTCCAGTTCCATTGCTGCTCCGCGGACACGTATGCAGATTTCCTGGTAACCGTCCAATGGGAAAGGCCTCCAGTAGATGGCGCGAACACTACCCACGTGATTCCCGTCACATGTTGTAAACTTCCGGGAAAATGGCCGGACTACGGTGAACCATCGGACATGAATTGCACGCTGACGCCAACGTCAGAAAATTCTTACATTGATCACGTATGGTTATAAATTATTTGTAGTAATCATTTCAATATGGTCATTTCGTTTTGAATTATTAAAATTGCGCGATGTTAATGGCCTTAAATATCTTAGTGCATCGGCCTTGTTGGATTATTCGTATATTGTGTTACACAATTCGTCACCTTGGTGCAATAACTCAATAACTGCACAACGAAAAAGAAGCAGTTATTGGGTTCTTGCACTAAGGAAGCGAATTGTTCTACGAAATTAAAAGCCGGTAAATATTAATTTATTGTTCTAAATTTTACAAATGCATTTAAAAGGTTCAGTACAGATTGGTTAACCCCTTTTTTCATAAAAAGTAAATTTCAGGTAATACGCGTAAGTATTTATGTCTTTCCGTCATTTTCAGCCCTGTTGGAAGGAACTCAACTGGTACTTGTGGTACTATGGGCTACTTATGGCAGGTTGCTGTGTCGGGAGCCTTGCTCTTGAGGTATAAACTCAGTTTTCAAACTGTCAATGAGGTAAACAGTCACGACCCAAACTGTCCTTCAGGAATACACTCAAATTGTAAACTGTTTTTTAGGTATACACTCATGTTCCAAACGGTCCTTGAGGTATACACTCACGTCCATAACTATCCTTGAGGTATACACTCATGTTCCAATCTGTCCCTTAAGTATACACTCATGCTCCAATCTGTCCCTGAAGTATGCACTCACGCTCCAATCTGCCCCTTAAGTATACACTCATGTCCAATCTTTCCCTTAAGTATACACTCACGCTCCAATCTGTCCCTTTAGTATACACTCACGCTCCAATCTGTCCCTTAAGTATACACTCACGCTCCAAACTGTCCCTGAAGTATACACTCACGCTCCAAACTGTCCTTTAAGTATACACTCACGCTCCAATCTGTCCCTGAAGTATACACTCACGCTCCAATCTGTCCCTGAAGTATACATCCACGTTCCAAACTGTCCTTGAAGTATACACTCACGTTCCAAATTGTCCTTGAAGTATACACTCACGTTCCAAACTGTCCTTGAAGTATACACTCACGTTCCAAACTGTCCTTGACGTATACACTCACGTTCCAATCTGTCCTTGAAGTATACACTCACGTTCCAAACTGTCCTACGGCTTGAAGTATACACGCACGTTCCAAACTGTCCTTGAAGTATACCGTCACGTTCCAATCTGTCTCTTAAGTATACACTCACGCTCCATTCTATCCCTTAAGTATACACCCACGCTCCAATATGTCCCTTAAGTATATACTGACGTTCCAATCTGTCCCTTAAGTATATACTCACGTTCCAAACGCCGGTAAACATTTAACCTTTTTCTAACGCCCCCTCTCTTAAAAGGCAATGTATGTTATTGGGAGAACTCATTTGTCAGTGATCTTAATAGGTGGCCAACTATAAAAAAGGTGACAAACAATTATAATACGCATATACAATACGCATAAACTACAACAGACACATTTTACATCCACCTTAATCAATTGATTAATATCATTATACACTTAACCAAAGTTCTAGCGCACCACTTAGGGTTCTGTTAATTTCGGAAGTACAATATCAATTTCACAATAGTAAAAAAGTAACAATAAAATCTCAAAGATAATAAAAAGTATGGGCGATCGAGGAGTACATTTGTTTGTCCATGTTGTAGGCATGCATATTTTACAATAAACTGCTGTGGTGTCAGCAAATGCTCTCTCTCTCTCTCTTTCTCTCTCTCTCTCTCTCTCTCTCTCTCGCTCGCTCCCTCTCTCTCTCTCGCTCGCTATTACCTCTCTCGCTCTTATCTCTCTCTCTACATTTGCTATCAATGACTATCAAATCATCACTAAACTGGCCTCAATTTCTCGACATCATAAGACCCCCATAACGGGATGAAGATGAGCCCACTGTTTTTGTTTTGGTTGAATTTGTGTAATATTTACATTCCCAAGAGTTTTTGGATTTTTTTAAAGACCATCAATTTTGCGGCATTTTGGTTAGGTTAGGGTTACATCCTTTTTAAAAATAGGTAGGGTAGTGGGCTTTATCTATTTATGATTTTATTAGGCTTTGTATAAGAATGCTATTTTCATCATTGGAGCATGGTGTTAAAGAAATCTTCTATTATAAAGCATTCAAGGCTTTAAACTACATATTGAAAAGCAATTATTTATATAGATTTTGTTCATTTCATTCATTCATTAATTTAATTTCATAAGTTTATTTGACAAAGGACACCGGCCCATAACAAAATATTTGTACATCAAAGGGCAAATATAGCATTAATGTAGCGTAGTAGTTTGCTATCAATACATAAATTATAATTCACTGAATTTTATAAAAAGGTTATTTCTGGATTGCATATATCTAATACATGTTATCATGATAAACAATAGACCGGTAAAGCAACAATCCTGTTAAAACAATCCTTCCACAGAATATCTTTCCTTGATTTCATGTGCAACTACCTCAATTGCTATTATTTGAGGAGATCATGTTTAGATTTTGTTTGTATATGTTTTAGGTTCGTAAGTACCTGTATGGATAATGATTGTACAATAAATGGTTTATGGTATGTTTATTAATGTGCAGCGCAAGATTTGTTACTTAGCTGTTTATTACCATATAGCTCAGCATTACCTTGAATACATATTTACGTCAATGCAACACCGAAACGTCGACCCAAAACCCCGCTTAATTATGTTATCTCATAGTGCGTGATTATTTATCAACGTACTTCACCTATTTAATGCATACACACAACATTCACTGTAAGTCTGCATGATGATGACATATCAAAACTGCGTGAGGATGAATGATACTAGTACTGTCGACAAAGGAAACATGTTCCATTAAGCGAGTTTGCTATGTATCCACGCCTTTAACATTGTAATCGCCCCAAATTTTGGACACATTGGGTACCTCCCTGTAAGTCTGTCTTTCTGCTTGTCTAATGAGCAAAATCCCCACCCCACACTGGAAATAATAAGTAATATGATGCTAGAAACGTAGCCTGTTTTGGACACCCAAAAAGCAACAGACGAATGGAAAACTCAGTTGGTACCAATTTAAAGTTCGGATCTACCTTATAACCCAATTAAGATAGTCAGTAATGTATAATTAAATGTTCAAAATCAGTTAATGTTCTAGAAAACTACTGTATATTTACAATAATACGAACCAACAAAGCTACAGATTGCGTTTTATTGTCATAATGGCATTTGTAATGAAGCGGAAACCTGTCAACCATCGTTCTTGTTCAGTACTTACTGTTGGCAATACATTGTTTTTGATGCAAAAATACGAAACTGGAAAGAAACGACTACTAATGCACCAGTCAATTGTACCCCCCCCCCCGGGGTATCGGGGTAGCCCGGGAAATGGGCCATGTTTTTACCTTCCAGGTGGCCCCGCAGTGCCGGATGAATGCGGTGGTTTTGTCTTGGCACCAAAAATAGCGGGGAATAGGCCTTACTTAGGGTCCCTGAGGTTTGGGGGCATTTGGCGGGGATTTTACCAGCAGTTTATCCCCGAAAGTCCCCGCTATTTAACGGACCTGGGGGGCGTGGTTCCAATTGACTGGTGCATAACAAACCAATTTTACATACAGGATACTTGCTTGCTTTAGTGTAAGATCGTTATAAATATTGCACCTTCAGCGCAGTGATATCAATGTCACTTGAGCGTATGTTTAAGTAAAAAAAGACAAAAATATTCATGTTTCTGTTTCAAGTTATTCATTGAAACTATGTCAAGGTCCCAGTAACGAAACTATTCATTATATCTGTTATCATGATGATATGTAGGTGAAGACAAGGCCAATTAATCCTCTCTTAATGAAAATAAAGCCATTGGTCTCGTTGAAGAATGTTCAACTTCAACTTTGTGTTAAAACGATTGTACATGTGTGGCAAATGTCATATTGCATTATTGTTTATGATGTATCAATATAGTATTACTTTTTAAATACATTAATATTTATATATGATATACAATACGTCTAAACTTGCATAGCGATATTTTAATTGTACAATTAACGTCATATTCCCATCAGCTTGGTAGAAATACTGCACATTTTGATGTTTGACTAATGTGAATAAGCGCGTTTTGTTTACGGCGCAGTGGTTGATGTTATGATTCCTCTTAATTTATTATTGTTATTTTATTCTGGACGTTAAGCCGCAAAGTAAACATATCCAACGTGTTTTTAGTTTTAGTTGTTTTTGTTGTTTTTACTTTTATGAAACATTAGTGTATATACCACAAAAGGACGTAATGTCACTGCTGTAAATTATGCCGCCTCACGCCACATCCTGAAAAACAACTTTGAAAGACAGTTTTTACAGAGAATTAGCATCAAATACGTCAGAACAGCATTTAAAGTGTCGTTGAACGATATACAATCTCCCGCTTTCTCAACTTTGGTTGTTATTGTATTTAATCATGATTATATTTGTCTAATACGCATTGTCTTTTCAACCGCTGACGTTATATTGTGAATAATCAGAAGATCTCATTGTATGGCCATGACTGTCACATAGTTAAATATTACTATTTATTTTGCCGACTCGTAAAATAACAGGATATGAATTGTTGACCGGTCCCTGCACACGTACAGAGTACAACTTTGTTTTGAAAGTATCATGTTTTTGATTGCAAGAAAAAATAATGATTGGTGGGCTCCATTAAGCCTGGCTAGAACTAGCACTAAGATCGCCAAAGTTTACTTTTTATTCCAATGTAGGAGAAAAAAGTAATAAAATACACCCAAAAAGCATAATTTCGGACTAGAAATTTAAAAAAAAAAATGGGATACCAAACCCCACATACCAACACTTTTAACAAACTTGATTTCGGTTCTGAGGGAGGGGCGCAAGTCAAAAGGATACGCCCCTTTAACGTAAAATCCTGGAAACGCCCCTGGCTAGTTTCACACCTGGAATCATGACCATAGTTTTTAAATGATTATATTGCTTTAAAAGGTTAACAAATACCTCATACGCAGTTTGTAAAATACATAAAACTAAAACATCCTTGGGAAAATAATCTTCGGAAACAAACTACCCATTAAAACAGCATCCTAAATTTGATTGAATCTGTTCATTGCCAGTAACTATAAGTACATATCTACGAGCGCCAACTAGGAACGGCTTGAGCGATATTTTCAGAAACCATTTAGTCGTAGACGATGAGCCGATTGTTCAAATCTTTATTAAAGTTAACAACGTGATTAGCTATGAATTATCTGATGCCTGTATGTTGAAATAAAAGAGGTACAGATAAAGTATTAATCTGAAATCCAGCAGATAACAAGTGATTTCATTTAACTTCCGGAACAGTAAAGATTCAAAAGTTTAACGATGGCATTGGCAACGTTGTTATTTACTTTACCTTAATCCTAAATAATAGGCCCAATAATGACCCCAAACGATAAACTATAATCACTACTATATTAGCACACTCATAATATCAGTAATGCAATAATAAGTCGCGTGTGATAATAGAACACACATAACACAAGTTTATTTCCACACATAACATCACACATTTATAAACCAATGAAGTAGACTATAATAGTCATATAATGATCATTTTCCATTATTTAATATTTGCTTGACGGTTTATACAAGCTTTTTAACTAGTTGATATTTTTAAAGTAACAAAACCAGTAGCAAAAGTTAATGAAAAAATGATTATCTACAAATCATTTTACAAATACTTAACGGCTGTTATTAAAATTTATAATAATTATGTATTATGTAAAGAAATGAAATTCTTTCTCTTGGCAAATGCTTTAAACACACAAAAAGAAAGATTCTTTTACAAACCAGTATGATCTGTATTCGTCTTCTAAGACATAACAATGAAGGCAAAGTCTTTGTTCCAAAATTGTATTATTCCACCTACCATCTTCTATATTTTACCGATGTGACGATAATTTTAACTGGCCCAAAGCAATTCTGAATTTCTGTTCAATAACGCACTTAAAATAGAGTTTTAATTCAAAAATAGAAATCTTTCTTTAAAATAAAGCTCTCGAGGAGCCTGAAAATCTGCTGTTTAAATTATGAACAAAAACGTCTCGTATTCTTTGCTTCATCAATGACACAAAACGTGAAATATCACCTCCTTGGGCAAGCCACACGTGATGAAACCTCATATTACTCAATATTGTTTTAACATGTACTGCCCAGTTTGTTTTATTTGGAAATTTTACAACATCATTTATCATTACATTAAAGACGGTATTAACATATTTATCACTAGGCATACTTAAAACTTTAAGCATGGATTTAATTATATCCCCTTCCCTAAAACCAGTATCTTTGTTTTGGTTTTATTAACCTTAAGTTTCCATTTGTTACAATCTTCCTCTTATATACTAATGTTCGCTTGCAGTTATGCTGCTGAGTTAGCAAAAATTACAATATCGTCTGCATATAAGAGTAGAAAGAACTTTAACAATACTGTGTCGACCCCTTTGGCCTCTTTGAGATATAATACTTCCTCTAGATCGTTAATATACAATGAAAATAATAACGGAGATGGACATTCGCCTTTACGGACACCGAAATGACTTTCAAACACTTTACTTAGCTCATTTTGGTGTTTAACTCCTGAATATATATTATTATACATAGACTTTATTAATGAAAAGAGATCACCTCTTAGTCCTAATATATACAATTCATACCACAGATTGCCTCGTAATATATAGTCAAACGCTTTTGTAAAATCAACGAAAACACAAAATAACTGCTTGTTTTCATTAAGAACATGGGGTTAATTAAATTTTGTGATACAAACATGTTATCAACGGTACTCATTTAAGCTCTGAATCGAGCTTGAACTTCGATATTTACATTGTAATATTCGGATCATATTAAAAGCCGACTTTTAATCATATCAACACTTAATATAGTGATTTCTCGAAATTTCCAACTTAGTTTAAATTGCCCTTTCTATGTATTTGGACTATTTAACCCTCAGTCCATTTTTCCGGAAAAATCCCGGTTATTAATAGTTTATTAAAAAGCTTTAAAAGAAAACCAGTCACCAGGGAAAACTAGTTAAACTAAATAGATAGGTCTGGAAGCCTTACATTTACTAACACCCAAATAGTTTGATCAGTTCTGCAGTAGACTGGGCGACACCACATTAACCCTTATTTTACATTCCGGTGTTCTACTGCTGTATTCATCTATAACATGTTGCATATAAAATTATGCAACCTACCGGGACGAACTCCGTAGCCCACACTTTAACCAGTACAAGTCCGGTAGCCAAAACTAAACCAGGACAAGCCCAGTAGCCAACATTTTAACAAGTACAAGCCCAGTAGCCCACACTTTAATTGTGACTAGCCAAGTAGCCAACACGTTTGCCAGGACACGCCGAGTATCAAACACTTCAACCAGGACAATCACAGTAGCCCACCCTTAACCGGGACAATCCAAGTAGCCAACACTTTAACTAAGTTCCCGTTTAAAGCGTGAAGATTGATGCCATATAAACAGTAAACGACAACTCCACACCAACACCACAACTTAAAAAACATTTCACAGTTCTCCAAATATCTTCATTGTTAATGTTGGGTATCTTCTTGGAGTTGTCAGCGGAAACTTACGAACAATCTGGAAGCGGGAAGGAGGTGAACCGTCTTTAAGCTGCTGTTTTATCAATGTATCCCTTTTACTTGAAGTTTAGGCTAAATAATCTGTTCAGTAACGTTATATCAGTATCATTGCTTAGATCAAGATATGTATTTAATCAATGAAAATGCACAACAATGTTAAACGAATCAAATTATATGAAGACCAATGTAAAGGTTCAAATACCGTCGGTGTTGATCCGGGTCAAACATCGTCAACACATGTCTCTCATTCGTTTATATTGTGTGCATATGAAAACATTCTAAAGACACTGCTTTCTCTGTGTTCATTGTTTATGGATGACTTCCTGTCGAGAAACATACGTTTTTTATATGGCATGACCGTAAATTGAAGTTTTGGCCGTTCATCACTCAGCAACTTTTTATTGCAGGGAGTAGGCATAGCTGTAGCAGTATGGGCCAGTATGGATCTTCGAAGCAGGCAGCTGAAGATTATGATCGAGAAGAGAGGATTTGTCGACCCAAATGTACCCGATCCGAATGCCAGGGACGATGATGAATTTGGGGATGACTCATATGTTAACCAAGGCCAACTCTAGACACAATAGATTTAGAAATAAGCAGAAAACCATGCATGAAATATTAGCAAATCAAAGGGGACATTTTAAAGGGATGTAATTCTCAATCAACTGTAATTAGTTATGTAACGATATTGGGTCGATTGATATAAGAAATAACGTGATTGACTACATAGATGTTAATCTTAAACGGTGATGTGAACAAAATTTGAAATAAACCAAATAATATAGCTGACTTATATGTCTCCAATGCTGTTATAATTAATGCAGATAACAAGTGACTCTTGAAAGCTCCAGGTCCCAATTTCTCGCAACTTCTTACGTTAACAAGCTTCAATAGCTTATTTAATAAGCCAAAATACATACTTAAAATTTGAATTGGATAAATGAAAAATTATTAATAATGATTTCATAAAGATAAATCATGTTTAAATCCTATTTTTAATAAAGAGGTAAATATAACACAAACTATAATTATTTTTTTTAGTGAATTTAGCTGTCCTGTCATAACAAACTTAAATAGTTTTGAGAAATTTGGGCCTAGTCAGTATAAATATAAATGGTAACAACGATTAATTTATCAACATACACATTAACATAAACAAGGCCTGAGTTGTTTTAGACGCTTAATCCTAGGAATGTATTGATCAAATTAATTGATTTTTTTTGCAAAAATATCGTAAAAGTTTCAACGCATATAAAATTAAAAATTAAATATGTTTTAGCAGTATTTGTCCTTGATGACGTTTAGAGGAATATGGCTTTCGCTATGTTGTTGGTGATGTTTAAGTATTAAGTTAAAAGAATAAGTCTTCGCTCGCACGGACTTTGAACACATTCAATATCATGAGTCAGACACACGGGCAATATACAATACCGATTAGATACTCACAAAATTATAAAACACAAACAGTTCTCATATCATGCAACATTCTGATAAGCATTGCCTTTAAAAGAGTTTATAAAACACGTGTGGCAAGATGAGTGTTTTTTTTTTGTGTGTGTTTTTTTTATTTTATGTTTTAGTTATTGAGCGATTATTCATTCAATAGGCAGAACAGTATTAAGATTTTGCTAACTTGGCATAAATGTTAACCATTATTCACTTGACTTTCTTTTCTTTTTGTAATAAAGCACAAAAGCACACTTTATTTGACATAAATGTTATATGTCTTGTTAATCACTTAGTAAACATACAGCACTATCGTTAACAGGTGCTCAGCTTCTTCGCAGTGACGGTGAAAAAAATATTGTTGTTTTTTAATGTTTAATGTAATCGGTAGCCGGGCGCCGACAAATTGTTAATAAAACCAATAATAAATGTTACTTTCTCAGGGATCATGGCCAAATTCCTATCAACCTATGAGTGTTTAAATGAAAACTTGGTGGTTCCAATCCGATTAAGGATCAGCAGCGATGCAAAAGTCGATTAAGGGGCCAACATTTTAAATGTTTTTAAAAATCAACTTCTGTTTAGTTTTGAGATTCAATATTTCACAAGCATGACTCATATATCCGATGCAACATGAAAAACTGTTATTAGGAGTTTAGCATTTTTTACGAAATATATTTTATCAGATTTCTAATTAAAAAGCATTTACGTTTTCTCGGAAATGTCTTAATACAAAAAGAATATATTTGTGAGTCAAATTAATCGGAACTGCCCAATCAACAATGTCTTGTGGCTTTGTGTTGATTGCAGCTTTTTTAAAAAAAAGATATGTGCATTTTTATAACCCGGAAATGAATTTCATGCACGAAATTTAATTATTTTTCTGAATAACTTTCTTATTTGACGAGATATCATCAAGATTGTCGAATAGGTAGTCTGGGGCATTTTGACATAAAAACGAAGTACTAATGTCGACAAACATTTCCGTAATATTGTGAAAAAAATGTTTAACTCCTAACTAACCCAAAAAATGTCTCCAAGAATAAATGTTTCACTCCCAAATAAGATCGTTCCTCAAAACATGTACTTTTTAAACGTTTTTGTTTTTGACCTTCCCCACCCACTTTTGATTGCTGCCGGCCCTAAATGAATGTTTGTTTGTCATAGCTCTTCTAAATGCGTAAATGTGAAGATGCACAAGACTGCTGGTATTGTTAAAATAATCTGATTCGATCAACTGGAACAAAGCTTCAATGCCGACCTGATCCGTTCAAGAAATTCAACGGAAAATAAATAGTCACTATAAGACATTATTGGGATAGACAAAATGGCAAAAGTAGAGCTAGTATGGACGGTAAGGACATGCATATACGTATTTAATAGGATATTGTAATTATCTTTTTAAACTTGTTATTCACTTAGGAAGATCAGTTGAAACCAGATGGAAAAACAGCTAAACAAAGGTAGATAAATTTGTATGCTTATTCTGAATGAGCAATTCTGAGCCGGCCAAGTCAGCGGTTGGTAAAACGTTAACCTACCAATCCAATTAGTCTGGTTCAAATCGGTGATCGGTGATCGGCCGGCTTTAGTCACTGTCATTAGGAGGACATTGAATGGTATTTTATGAACGCCTTTTTATGTATAAAGATGTTCTTAATTTTGTTACCAATACCCGAAGCCTTCTACTCTGTCTGGAATGCGGAAAAGTGTGTGTTATAAACTGTTATCGCCGTCATGACAGGTATCACATTGAGGCGCTGGTTCGGGTTGAGGAAGAATTAAGGTATTCGTGTGGAGCAGCGCTGTTCCCCAAAGCAAGTCCATACCACAACGCCTATAAGTTATGTCTCCGCATTCAAGAGGAAATATTGTTTTTGCCCTATCTGTCGAGTAAGTCAGTCCGTGTAATCATCCGACCGTCAGTCTTTCCTTTGAACCCATAAACTTCATCCTTGGTATGCAAGTTGGTCATGATAAGTTTGATAACTCTTATTTATTTTGAGATTAGTAGGTCAAAATTCAAGGTCGACTTTAAGGGGAAAACGCTATGTTGGCGGTGACCTTAAGCATAAAAATTATTTCTTCTCAATAACAGAACGCTTGCGCCCAATATATTCAAACACGATATGCCAGTTGATCATGATTAGTTAGCCCCTTTTGATTGTGGGATCAGATTGTCAAAGGCCAAGGTTGCGGTGAATCTGAGGTTAAAACAGTTTCCGTTCAATAACTAAAGAACGCTTGCATCCGAGAATATCATACTTTGTATGCCAGTAGGTAATGACTAGTAGATCACCTCTATTGACTTTGAGGTAAAAAGGTCAAAGATCAAAGTCACGGGTACCTTAAGCTTAAAAAGGTTTCGGCTCAATAACGAAAGAGAGCTTGCACCCAGGGAATTTAAACCTGAATGCCAGGAAATCACAACTAGAAGATGATCCCTGTAGGTCAATGGACAAGGTCGCGGTGATTTCGAGTTGAACAAACGGTTTCCGCTCAATTATTAATAAATGCTTGGGCCCAGGAACTTCATACTTGGTATGCAAGATAGTCACGATTAGTAGATTTTGAAATCAGTAGATCAAGGTCACCATGATCATGATCAGTATATAAACTCTATAGGGTTCATCTCAAGTCCAAAAGTACAAATGTTATGTCCATCAACGCTAATTTCGCAGCTAAGTCCACACCATGTGGGAGACAAGCGTTTTTTCTTAAAAGCAATGTCTAGTTTATACACGTAGTTTTTTTTTATTCTGCAAGTGGGGAGCCAAGTCACGAGGAGTCTATTCCTGGGCCAGTATGCAATAACTGTGTTGCAAATGGGCAAATGGAATGTGCTGAAATAAAATTAAATTAAAAAAAGTGACATTTAATAAACTTGAAGTTTGTAATAGCATTTCTTCCATGTGGCATTTTAATGTGCATTGCAACAAAGCGTATTTGTTCATGAGTATATGTATTTAAAATTGAAATTGGTAGGAGGGAACATAAGACTGTAAAATTTAAAAATTATTGTGAAATCAAAACTTATGTGCATGACAAAATGAGCATGTAAACATACCAGTATAATATGTCATAAATAATGGAAAATAGATAGCGAATGTTTCTTGTTATTATATCACTGACTGTAAGTGAATAATACGGACTTGTCCATATAAAAAAAATTACCCTAATGCCCATCTGTTTTTTACTCAATTTGGTGGTCTACGGTCCACATGTAGTAATATTGAGTTTTCATATGCTTAAACTTCAATGTAAACTGTGATATAATAAAATAATATTGAGTTGAATTGAGTTGAGATAAGGACAAACCGCCATGCTTTGTGATATTCACACAATTTATCAAAATGAACGCTGCAGATACCACAGCACCATGCAGACATATTCAATTGCACTTTTATTTTCAAAGGTATAAAGGTATAACAAAAAATAAATTTATCCTTTAAAATGGACTATTTCATGGCTTGTAAAATGCACTTTTTAACGGATGTTTTTATTACAAAATAAAGTGTGAAGAATCATAAGCAACGTTTAAACTAAGATACTGACACCCGGAACCCTTCAAGAAATATTGATATATGCGCAAATATTGTCTTTGGGGTCCACAATACTGAATGACGTTAGTAACTTAATTCAGCAGAATGCTGCAGTGTGATTGGCTGTTTGTTATTATCACGTGCTGCTACAAAAGTCGTCAATAAAGGTTAAAATGTGCGTCAGCTTGTGTACGGGTTGATATGGAATAAATTTTCTACCACTTTTCATTTTCTCTTTACCCACTACATTCCGTGTGTTTCTATTTAACTGTATTTCTTGCTGCAATTTCGGTATCAAATAGTCAATATATATATATAATCACGTGCGGCTGCAAAAGTCGTCAATTAAGGTTAAAATGTGCGTCAGCTTGTGTACGGGTTGCTGTTTTTCCATGTTTCTTGTTTGTGATTTTTTGTTTTTATGTTCTATGTCTTTGGCGTTTACCCAGTGCCTTTAAACCGGGTTTATGTTTAAACTTTTTGCTACTGAGTTTGTTTCTGTAGTTTTTCGTATGAATATTGATATGGAATAAATTTTCTGCCAGTTTTCATTTTTTCTTTACCCACTACATTACGTGTGTTTCTATTTAACTGTATTTTTGCTGCAATTTCGGTATCAAATAGTCAATATATATATATATATATATTATCAATGTTTTCAGATGCATCACCGGGAAAACTCAGGGCTGTGCCAAAACATGAGCGAGTCCCATTAAATCACACATTTTCTAAACCCGACACATTCATGAATTTATCTTTAAAGCACCATTTGAACTGATTGGTCCGCTTGCTGCAGATATGCGAAACCTGTTGACGGAAAACTTTCTTGAAGTCAGATTCAGCCATTGAAAGAGCATGATAAAAGTTATATTCTCATTTTGTCCCTTGAATCTTATCTGACTTAAAGCGATTCAAACTAAGGAGCTTTGAAATAGGAATCGTATAGGACATTGTATACTTGATTAAGTAAGGACGATATAATTGTGCTTATTATTATTAAATTTAGCATATTTTACCTTTTTTAAGCAAGTGCATCACATGAATGACATACAGGATATTTCTTTATTTCAGTGTAAGATCGTATTTTATTTCACGAGTGTCATAGAAGAAAACCAAAGTTTTACGAGTGGGACGCCCCTCACGCAAAACTATAGCTGATGAAAGCTTTACTGGTGTATCTATGTTCCAAAAAAGAACAAAAACACTTTTAATTACACAGGGCATGAATACACAATCAAATTACTACGCCGCCATTTATTGAATAAGCATTTGAAAAATAGAACGTGTTAGTAAAACAATTGCGGATAATCACTGGATATAAAACGTTTTTCTTAGTTTAAGCGTGTGTTTTATGATATGGATATTCAGTCATCTCACTGTCAGAGACCAGTCTGATTCGCTTGAAGACAGGTCGATTTCCAGGTAAGGAGTGACGACCACAATAGGTTTTTGACAGATTTTGAGGCGTGGGTGGGGTATAAAACCAATCAGTTAATCTGTAAATTGTGGTGTGCATTTTTCCGGGAAGTTCGTTTCTTGTATAACAACGACGAACAGTTCAATCTATATTTGAACGATGATATAGCATACTATTTATCTTCGAGCAACGTATGTAACCTTTTTTTGAAACATTTTCTTGTTTAAAGTGAAGTGTTTCGTTTTAATCAAAGGGAAGTAACTGCAAATGACTTTAAAAGAAGTTCTAAAAGCTGATATTTTCACTCCTTATTTGGCAGTGAAAATATGAAATTGATATTTTCACTGTTATTATTTCACTGATAAAACTTGATATTTCATCGAAAAGCATGAAAGAACTCGATTTATTGCTTTTCGCTTGAAAGTACATAACATTTGTTCAGTCATCTACACGACAGCCTTTCAACACTTTCAGCGCTTTGATTGTTTTACGTTCAAGGTGTGGGGTTTGATCGTACCTTTATATTATTTTAATGGAATGATTTTTTTCTCCGCGTTTTTCATTTGACTAGACCACACAGTGGTAAGCATACAAAGCTATAAACTTGATTTTAAAAGTTTAATCGTCTTATCAATGCATTCTCTTTTACTCTGATCGTGTTAGATTAAAATCTCCTACGAAAACGTATTCCCATTAACCGGTTTCCGAACTGCACTTTTACTGCATTCTGCATTGCATAGCCATTATTTCACACAAGTACTAAGTAGTAAAAACGATATTAATACTGCTATTTGAAATGTACTGTAAAATTTCCCTGTGACCAAGGTTACATGTTTAAGTAGTCAACTAATACTCTGAACTTGCATGGACATGCCTAAAAACTCTTGATATTTTCAGACTCATGTTGAGGTTTATTTTAAAGTTAACCAAATCGCGGGATTGGGTTGGACATTGATTTTGAAAGCATCGTGCCAAATCCTGCATCGTTCCTTATACCTATGTTTTAGACTTTGAACTTATGTTGATATGTAACAAAATCCTGACTGCTTGTTTACTGTGCTGTGCATAATCAAAATATATAGACAATGATATTTGTTGATTCAGGTGTAAGATCGTAGAATATTTCCTGAGTGGTTATGACGTCACGATCTAACACTGATACAAACACATTTTCTGATCCGTCAATGCTTAGTTTCGATGCAAAACGTACAGATTAAATCAAGTCTGTATAATGTTAATGGTATTTAATCGATACCTTTGAAGTCTCATCGTTTTCAAACTGGGATCAAGAATGAAGAAATTACACTTCGCTTCGTTATTGACATTTTTTTCAGATGTGATGTTATGGCGTTTTTGTTTGTGAAGTGAAGAAAGATCACAAAAGATAAAGTTGTTGAACTCGAACAAATTTTACAACGATAGACCATTGAACAAAAAAGTTTAGGCATTTTTTCCGTTTAAAATGCTTTTGAATTCTGAATTAATTAAAGCAGCGAAAAAATTCCACGTTCGACAAATTGTAAAATATATGTATCTATGTCATATGAAAACAATATATATCGTTTAATCGTTATGCATAAATAATTACGAAAGTTATCTATGACTCGAGTTCTCTTGCACTGTTCGAGTTCATGCAGGTAAAGACAAACAATTTCTTACTGTGGTACTTTTTAATGTGAGCAGCCCTAAAATCAAGACGTAATATCACATGCATAGCACGTAGACATACATGTATATACAGGGTATATATATGAACAAGTGGTTAAATCTTCATTCAACACAAAAGCTACTGAGACGGAGCATAGTTGAAAGCATATCGACATACATTTAGCGAACTTAACAATTTTAGTTCAGTTTATAGACATGCATTGGTTCAAGGAAATACTTATATTTATTTTAATTTCAATTACAATGCGGTATAGCAGTGGTAAACAATGTAATATTAACTCATTGACTTGCGAGTTTTGGCTGGACATTGGGCACTGGATCCCTATGCGAATAGGCTTTCAAAAGAAGCTGTATGTAAACGAGACGGACGGTAAACTGTACCAGTATGGTGATTCTTCAAAAAAAACTTTTTCTCCTGATGCCGTCATTTTGGGAGACGGCTCCGACCATGAACGCGCTTTGATCGTTGTAAATAAGACGTTGCCTGGACCAGAACTAACTGTCTACGAAGGGCAAACAATTATTGTTCATGTGAAGAACAACCTTCTCGGGGTGGAAACATCCATCCATTGGCATGGTGTGGAGATGCGAGGAACACCCTGGATGGACGGTGCGGCGTTTGTGACGCAGTGTCCGATACTGCCCGGCCAGACGTTTACGTACAAGTTCAATGCTTCCAAAAGTGGAACGTATTTCTACGAAGGACACAATAGCGGGTTACAGGTTTGTCCGAGTTTATATTCAATCAAAAGAGAAATAATGATTGGCGGTGTCATAACTTAATATTGAAACAATAACACAGCACATTGCTATAAATCCACTATTATAAACATTAAAAAATTGATCCTGTCCGAAAACATCAAATAAAAATAATAATAATAATAATAATAATAATAATAATAATAATAATTAAAAAATTATTGTCAACATTTTTGTAATGATTGCTACGCATCAAGCACGGCTTCATAAGATGATCAACGCTTTATACATGATAACTGTCAATGATAAAAAATGAAATTGCAAAGAAACTTGAAACTTGTTTATTTGCTTAAACGCCTATTTCTACATATGAATACATATTCAATGGCGTTGTACAATAATGAATTATAAGATAATAAAAGCAATACAGCAATACAGACACAAGAATTAAATAACCAGTAATCAATGGAAAAAAATCACGAATATTAGCACACTGTAAACAACATACATAGTTCAATGAATAGTATATAAATTATTTACAACATGATGGGTGTTCACCATCGTATAAACAGACAACAGCTCGGCAATATATTGGTAAGTAGTTCATGGGTATACATTTTAAAACAATGCATAATAATCTCTGAAAAGATGGGTTTTTAAATGTTTCTTGAATATGTTTACTGAATCACTTTGTCTAAGGCTCAGAGGCAGTTCATTCCAAAGCTTAGGGCCAATAGTTCTAAAACTTCTGTCACTGAAGGTCATTTTCTTATTTAAAGGCACAACATAGCATCCTATGTGTTCTAATTTCCTCCTCTGAAAGTTCTTCAAAATATCCAAAAGTTGGCACATTTTTCACTGCTGGGATAAAATTGTCAAAGTCCTTCAAAGATTCTCGTATGTTTTCAATTTTGTCCATGAAATGGTCAGCAAACTTATCAGCTAGATTGCTTCCGTCTTCCACAGTTGGCATAGGGTTCTCATGCTTGCTTCCGGTTAAGTCCTTTACAAACTGGTAGAGTTTCTTAGAATCTCCCTTGGACTCGAGTACTTTCTGGCTTAGAATTAACTCTTTTTCATGTCTTAGAGCATAGTGATATTTATTTAGTGCTGATTTGAAAAGTTCATAGTCTTTTGGCTTGCGATATTTTCTCCACAGTTTCTCAGATCTACGCACAAGTCGTTTCATGGAATGGATATCCTAACATAGACAGTATCACTAACAATATTATCAATTTAAACAATAGACTCCTCGCTGTTGAACGAATGGTGTTAAAAATAGTCAGTGAGTGTGTAATACATTCAACGCTGTACTTTTTAACCGATCGGCAAGTTTTGGTATGTCCTTAACAAATAGTTTGCTCCAGTTGAAGCATTTTACCCTTGTAAGCACTAGGATAGGAACAATCCGTTCCATAAAGCATCTCCGTGCCTTTCTTTTATAGGAAGCAATTTGGTCATCGGGTTTCGAGTACTTCGAATCAATGCAAAGCCCCTTTGAATCCGATTGTGTCGAATTAAGCATACACCAAACATACTATTAAAGCACTTAATTTAGACATGCGATAAAGCATACGTCTTTTCAAAACAGTGACAAATAGAACAGCACTGAATATACGTCATTAACGGGAACACTATGGATATACTGATATTGTGCGCCCCCAACCCCCCCCCCCCTCCCCCTTCCGACCCCCCCCCCCCCCCCACACACACATCCATTGAATAGATCAAAATGGCAGCATAAAAAGCTACGAAAGGTATTAAATTCTACCGGTTGGATCGGTTAAATGAAGAGTTAATGGACACTCTTCTCACAGATGTGTATTTATACTCAAACTATATATATCCGCATATGGGGATATTTAAAAGATGCATTCTTACTCCCAAATAAGATGTTCCAAAATTAATAATTATTGATTGTTTAAATATTCCAAAAAGAATGAATAAATGTCGAAAACAATGGTTCTTATGAAGAATACCGAGTTTAATTTGAAAGAAAGGTGCATAAAACACGGTATTTCTACCTTATGAAACTATAGTAGATCACAGGAAATCTTTGAGCAATCACCAATGATTTAATATTTTTGCGCTTTTTTGCTATTAAATACACAAACTTGTTATCAATGCATACGGGCTTCGTAATACAATATAATGTCGTTATTTCATGATTGCGGAGTTATTTATGTTTTTAAGCCTTCATTTTAGAATGAGGCATTTGCCGCTATAACTGAGAAAGTTATTTTTGGAAAAGGAGATTATCAGTCTCGATACCCAACGATTCATATTTCAGTTAATGCCAGGTAAACGTCAATGACCTTGAACCTTGTTGCTCTGAAACAGCTGTTTTTAGAAAAGTTGAAATAAGAACTTGACAGATTGCGATAATTACTTGTTGCCAGTTATTGTTGTTTTGTTTATAGAAGTTGAAGAAAAACACGTTACAGATGCAAAACTCCGATAAATAAACATATGTACTTCAACCTTAAACTTGGCATGGATTGGTTTCATTTGAATTCATTTCCCTGTTTCCGACATAGTTATATTAAGAATTGTTTTTGCCATTTATTGCTGTTTTGTTTGAAAAAAAAACGTTACAGGTTTCTTTACATTGGAGTCAAACTCCGGTGAATAAATATGTGTACTTTAACTGATACCATAACAAAACAATTGAAAGATTGAAGAAAATGATAACTTGGCAGAAATAGATTCTGAGGGTTCAAAACTTTCTTTCCGAGTTATTTTATGAAACAGGCTATTTTCATATTAATATATAGAAAAAACATATTTTGATTTCAATTTGTGTTTCGTGGCGCAGGAAAGTAAAATATAATACATTGACGAGATCTTATAAATAATTGTTAGCACAAATGATATCGATATTTAAACAATTTAAATCGGACTATTTCCTTTTATACATCACATGGAAAAATACCATTTCGTATTTATGTGCATGCTACGTGAGCACATCCGAATTTTCAGTAAATAAAGAGCTCATGGACTTATCTAAATGCGCGAATTGTCCGATCTGACATGAATCCATCATCTAGTTAACAAGGTTCAAAAACGCTACGAAACTACGTCATACCTTACCTTTTGTGCAAAATTAATTGCCATAGTTCCGCAATGTCGCCACGTGTTTCCTGTATTGCATACATTAACCCCATAACTATTGTTTCTGAATGAGTGTGACCGACGTGTTATTTGTCATGTTTTACAGCATAAAGAACTGAGCAGAATTTTAATGTAGTCCTATTTGTCATCCTTTCAGATAAGGCACACCAACCAAAACGGACTGTATGCTCTCAAAAACATTATTATTATAACAGTGTTACTTAGCAATATCACAATATGCTTAAACAGCTGACCAACATTTCACGAAATATCTTAATTGCAACAAGTTTAAAGTGACATCCTTATTCAAAATCGACACATACTCATGTATTACAAACATACTCTTTGACTGATAAACTTTTAACTACTTACTGAATGCATTTATGGAAAATATTAATAACAGATAACAAATTTGTAATCGTGTATTTAAAAGCTGAAAACGCAAAAATATTAAGTGATTGGCGAATGCTAAAAGATTTTCTCTCATCTTCCATCGTCTCATAAGGTTGAAATACTGAAAAATTATTTTCAACACTTAGTCTTCCTTTTTGGTATATCAAAACAATAATAATTAATGTATTAATTGTGGTAAATCTTACTTTGGAGTAAGAGTGCATCTTAAAGTATGGTATTTGGCCAGATTACTTGCCCAATCTTCTATATTAAGTGAAATGTTATTTTTATCTACAGTACTACATCGTATGTCCAAGACAGTCATTTTTTTATTCAGTGCATAATCCAAGGCTAGGAACGTAAAAAAACATGCCTATCTCATTCTTTATCTCTTGCAGAAATTCATGGGTCTTTATGGAGCCTTTATAGTGAAGAAAAAAGATCAATCGTTGGGCAGAGAATACACGATGCTTATTCAGGACTACAATAATCGTTTTGCCGATGCAGATATAATGACTCAAGTGAAGGAATACGTCTTCTACCCCGGTGGAAAGAAATTCATTCCTGTTCAAACCGTTGATGGATCATTTACGACTTTTGTGGAAACCACTTCAACTCTGGTAAATGGGCGTGGTCGCGTTATTGCTGACAATGGTATTCAAAGTACGCACACTCCATGGACTGTGTTCAGTGTTACTTCGGGTGAGAAATATCGTTTCAGAATGATAAACACTGGTTTTGTGGTGCAATATATGGTTTCTATTGACAACCATAAACTCACCGTCGTAGCTATTGACGGACATGACATTGAACCATTTACAACAGATTTCATTATAATTCACACTGGTGAAAGATTTGACTTTACCATTGATGCAACTGAAAAAGTCGGCAATTACTGGATTCGTGTTGAAACCCTGAGAAATTACAGAAAAATACCGGGATACGGTGTCCTGAGGTACAATGGGGCTCCTAATGCAGAACCATCGACAAAGAAACGACAATGTACAAATGCGGATCCGTGTGTAGTACTGAACTGTCCATTTGCTTCGCATACAGGGTGGGAATGTCATTCGGTAGATACAATGAAAATACCGAAAAATGAAGTGGCTCCAGTTCCTACGTCGCATGACGGTCCTTTCAAAGATTTTTTCTTGAACTTTGGCTGGATGTATTTAAATAATGGGGAAGCGGCAGGTCATATCAATGGTATTCAAAATAAACTTCCGTCAGTATCAGCTCTTACGCAGCCTAGAGAAGTTATCCCCTGCCAAAGAAATGATGGATGTGGTCCCGAAGAAAAATGCACGTGTACACACGTTATTGATGTAAAGCACAATGACATCGTTCAACTAACACTTTTAAATATCGGAGACTTTCCTATTATCCATTCTCCCGTGCATTTGCATGGAAACAGTTTTCGTGTATTAAAAGTCGGTTACCGGCCTACGGATGAGAGCTTCATCAAGAAGGGGGATAATAAAGACATTCACTGTAACGTTCCTGCTAATAAAACACGTGCGCTATGTAATTCTGTTTCCTGGACTGACCTCACCTGGAGGCATGGTAATATACCTGGAATTGACCTGGAGCGGGCACCCTTTAAGGACACGATTACTGTTCCTGCTGGTGGGTATGTTGTCATCAGGTTTAGGGCCGATAACCCGGGCGTGTGGGTGCTTCGAGACACAGAGATGCATGGAGCTTTAATGGGTAGGTGTGCTGCGATAATCGAGTACAAGCCATACGGTATAGGTGGCAGTATTTGTTCTCACAATTATATTCTTACTGTTATATATATATATATATAGCAAAACTTGTAAGGGATGTTCAAACGTTTCATATAAATAAATACGTAATAAGAATATAATTGTGAGAACAAATACTATATATATATATATGATTCAAACATCGAATCTAAAACGAGTCCCGTCCCATATGAATTTACATTGTTTTAAAAATGCGATATTATTAGTAATCAACTATTCATCTTCTATAAAAATGCATTCAAAAAAGGATATACACACGCCAACAGATACGTAGTCCTACAATAATTTGAGATTTGTGTTCATATATTCCAGGTGCGGAATTATTACTAAACAGCTCGTTTCCGCAACAGCCAACCCCACCTGATTGGTTCCCACAGTGTAGAAGTTTCCCGCCACCGAACTGGATGTCAAATATGAAGGAACAAACAGCAGCAGCAACATCAAAACATTCTTATTCTACCATGATAGGTGTATCAGCAACCACAGGTAATTGTCTCTAGTGATTTAATCTCCTTATGGTCTTCCAAATCATTTTATAATGATTCTTCAAAAAAGATGGCGTCTTTACCGATTCTGGGGAATCAGCTTATTCATCATAGTAATAGTCAGACATTGATAACATGAAAAAGGTACCATTTTACCTACGTCAGGCGTAAAAATGCTTGTTTCCACAAACCCGAAAGCGTATCATTAAGGTCTATGACTAAAAACAATCGGTAGACGTTCGTTCATTTATGCTATTGCTGGTTGTTAGGCCCTAATTATTCTGCCTTGAAAAAGCATCATGGTTAAAATTCGGTTACAGAAAGTAGTACGCATATAACAAAAGAATCTATACACGAGCACGGTGTATGTGAAGTTAATGTTGTTATATACATACGTATTTCACTGAACCCTTTGAGAACGTTATTTCTGGGTTGCACGCCAAAAATGCTAGTCTTATGCAGCTTTTACCGACTAAAGTGTTGATAAATGGATAGCCATGTGAACAACCTTACGCAGTGCATATGGAACAGCAAACATATTTTAACAAAACGCAATACATTCGAATCTACTTATGTGAACGAATATGTAATATTACATCGGGGTTAAACTGACTATGTTGCATCATTTCTTCTTATTTATTTCAGAGGAACGCGTGTTCACAGAAGGGGAGTTTTGGGGAATGTTTTCAGCCCTTATTTGTGTGATTATACTGCAGTTGTTTCTTTCATTCCTATGTGTGGCAAGACGAATACACAGATTCAAAAGTATCGTTGACTTGTATTAATAAAAGAACGCCATGTTCAAACCTTTCCTCATAACTCTCGTATTTCGTTCATGTGCCATTTTATATTTAAAGCTTTGTTTTCATTTTACATAATGTTTACCTTATGCATGCTGGTTATAATTAATTTGTTTTATTAATAGACATGTAAACATATATTATGTTTTGTGAATTGTTCATAAAATAATAAAAAAATGTTAAAAAACAATTGTTGTTATCCACATTTCTCAGTTTGTTTCCGCTTGCGTTGTTTATACCTTAAGATAGAAAAAAAAACTTGTTCCCAAGCTGTATACGCATTAAGATAACAATGTGACATAATCAACAACAATATTTACTTTCTTGAGAGAAAAAAACATCAAAATTCATTTCATAAAAAACGCAAGACGTTATTACGTCTTTTTATGTCTCCTGCGTAGTACAGTGTTATACCACGTGATAAATTACGTCATAAATGCTATATCGGAAGGCTACATTTTGCTTCGAATGATGAATGAAACAAAGATAACCTTTTTTTCACCATTTTAAATGAAACAAATAGCCGTCTATGCCGCTTAAAGAGCCCCGCCTTCGTTATTACCGGAGTTTGATTAGGTTTCGTCAAACACTTCGACAAACCTGTTTCCAAAAAAATATGTTTAACAGTGCTACATAAGGCGGCGGTTTCGTTAAAAGAGTTATCGAAGTGTTTTAAGAAACTAAACTGTCAATCAAACTGTAGTAAAAGACCAAATGCGTGGTTATGTAATCGGCATAGACTGCGTCATGTTCCATTCAATATGGTGAATTTATAGTTAAGTTATCTTTGATTAACGTCATTATTTGAAGCAAAATATCGCCTTCCGACGTAGCATTGATGACGTAATTTATCACGTGGTATACACACACTGGTAGTATGACAAACTCATATAAGGTATACTATTATCGGGTGTCGTTTTTGCGCGGCTTCTACGGTGTCACACTTTCATATCAACTCTCTATTTGCACTATTCACTCTGAAGTTATTGCCCTTGATTTATCAAACTTTGACAAAAATCGACCTTCAACCCCCCCCCCCCCCAATCTTGAGCATTACTTATTCAATCTTTGCCATATTTAAGGGCATAGTATCTTATACAACAATGACCAAAAAGCTAATCGCTCAATCCGCTATGGTTTTATGATCCTTGGATTGTCAAAATTTGACTAATTCACTTGATCCTTTTTCTTACTCCGGCATTTCTTGTCCAATTTTAACCAAACATGATTTCAATGCTTAAAGAACTGGCCTATTTCTATACCAAGATCAATCAAGCCACAGAGCACTTTTAGCTCTAGAGTTATGGCCCTTTGATATCCAAACTATGACAACAGTATCTCTGTTTTCTTAAATATCCAATCTTAAGCAATCTATAAACAATCCCTTTTTTATATTCCAGAGTTATGGACTGCATTGTCAAAATTCGACCAAATTTACTTTGTCCTAATTCTAGCTCTAGAATATCTAATCAGATCCTTATCAAATGTGGCCATGTTATAAACGAGCTTTCGACGAAATGTCGTAAAATCAAGTTCTTTAGTTAAAGATATTTTTAGTGTAACACATCAAATTGAAATGTTACTTGCAAAATCCCTTTCGGAACTCCTCAGTCATTTTTATCGATAATCAACCTCGGATGTATGCCGGTACATCAGTTGAAGTAGTTCGTATTTTTTTTTAATTATATCATTAATAAAATGTAGTGTTTTAGAGTTGTATTTATTGATCTAAGTTTAAATTGATTGCCAGTGAAGTATATTATTGCAAACATAATTAAGAATTCCCAAAAGTTAAGTCATAAAGTTTAACTGCTAAATAAAATTCCTACGCGATCTACTTGCAGCAAACTTAAACGTACCGCTTTTTGAGTATGTAAACCGTCCAAATACATCCGAGGTTGTTTCGATAAAAATGGCCGAGGAGTTCCGAATGGCAAAATCCAATAATCTTTGCCTGATCTGGCCAGTTAAGCCATGTAAGCTCTTAGTTTCAAAATAGTTATAATAATTACACTCAGAAAAGTTAATGCGAAAAAGCGATCGTACGAGACGTGCTAAGATCGCCCCGTTGTGACCACATTTGATAAGGGTTGAAATAGAAAACGTAAGCACACCTGTTGATCATTATTCTATCATAATAAACATGTGTGTTTACATTTTGACTCTGTTTTTTTTATTTTCTTCTTTTTTATTCATCAGTGTTTTTTGTTGTTGTTTTGTTTAAATACGGTTCAGATCGTGTAGACTCTTTAACGAATATACAAAAAAGGTCCAGCAGACCAATAACCTTCTATGATTTTGTTTAATGGGTACAATAACGTAAAACAAAAACAAATGGTTTGGTATAGTTTGCGGTTCCGAATAAAAAAAGAAGATATTCTTTAATGTTTTATTTAAAATATAGATGTCTAGGATTTGTCACGAGACACCATACGAGTAATCGACCTGTATCCACCCGTACCAACTATTCGCCAACCATTAACACACCCGTCAACAACAAATTAGTTTTAATGAACCAGTCTTGTGTTCCATTGCGGCATCATTTTTATTGTCTGGTTCCCTGCTTACTGATGATCCCATTCGGAACTCCTTGGCCATTTTTCTCGAAAACAAGCTCGGGTGGATTTGGACGGTTTACTTACTCAGAAATCGGTATGTTTAAGTCCGCTGCAAGTAGATCACGTAGTGATTTAATTTAACAGTAAATCTTAATGACTTAAATTAAAATCTTAATTATGTTTGCAATAATACACTTTACTGGCAAACAAGTTTAACTTATAAATACAAGCTTTTTAAAACACTATAAATTTCAAAAAATTACGAACTACTTCTACTGATGTACCGGCATACGTCCGAGGTTGTTTTCAATAAAAATGTGATATTCCATACAGTAGAATACCGATAATGTTAGGGGAAGGAACTCCAGACTACATTTTTGACAGAGTGTAGATGTTTTCTGCTTACATTTTTATTTTGGTCCGAGTTAAGTTTACAATCCTGCATCAGGAACCGTTTTCAATAACCTACTTGTATTATGTATTTCTTTAGACCTTACGGTCAAGGATAACCCGTGAAAGTGCAAGCACTTATTTCCAACGGGGTCCTTTGTTTTTGCTGAAGTGACAGCACGCTGAAGAGACAGTGGTGGGATACAAGGAAGTCCGGGTGCGATACCTTAGCTCTTTTTCGAAGAGACCCCTTGGTTCTTTACGTGCTCGGTTTAAAGCACCGATACACGGGGTACAACTTTCCGTTAAACCAGTACTGAGTACACTACATTTCAAAGCACTACCCTTTAAATGCCGAGCGCCAGGCAAGGGAGCTACATGTACCAACTTATAACGTCCTTTGGTAAGATGCGGCCAGAGATCGAACCCACGACCTCCCGCTCCGTAGGCGGACGCTAAACCACTAGGCCTCGGAGACTTACTAACGATTAAGAATAGAAATTGAGTGTTTTAATTCGACCGTAAATATAACAGGCAGATAGAGTCAATGAAATCACTGAGGATAAGGATAAGAATCATATTGAATACTACCGCAAGCTGACCTTGCTCGCAGCACGCGGGGGCTGACGTCATCCCACACGCGCTCATTTGCATGAGGCGTACCAGGGACAGCACATATTTTGTCGTTGCAAAGTTTTTTCTTTGAATTGTAAAAATGCGAAAAGATAGATGTTTAACGCAAAATCTTCGATACAAGGGAGGTAACTGAATTTATATGTCATCATATAACCAAATAAGTCGTCGCTCTTTCTGACATCTGATTATGAATAATAATGTTGCGTTCAAAGCGATGATTACAAAAGATTAAAGAATATAAATCAAACATACAATTTAGTAACCATCACTGCCTTACTGTATTATTAAAAGAAGAAGAACTTATAATTGTTACACTTTTAGTACAATATTCGAGAGACAGTTATATATCAAATTCAGTGGTTACTTCAAAATATTCATAATGAGTGTCAAGTAGTAATAACTCAAGATTCATTTTAGACAATCTAGTTGCAATCGTATTTAAAAACATAAATAAATCGTATATAAAAACATGCATATATAATACATAAGATCGATTACAATAATATATATTTAGTTTTAAACGCATTTATTTAACAACGATTTTGACACAAGTTATTACACCTTAACTTTTATTCCTTAAATGAACTGCCTTTCGGCAATTGCGGTTATCATCTGATGAAGACAAGATCTTTGGATATGTTCGGCAAAGGCCAATAATGGCGGCGCCAAGTGGACACTACAAGATTACCATTTATTTTACTTTTGTTGATCACGTTAATAAAACAACGGCACATTCGATTTTTGGTGATCTCATGCCTGAAAAGAAATATTTTGACAAAAGTGAAGTTTACGTAATACGGAAGTTGTGTATTTTCGGATGTTAGTCAATTGGAAATGAGTGCCTTATTCTCTTATTAAGACTGATAGTTAATATGGGGAATTCAAATGAATAATGGAACAAGTGAATTGAAATATAATACTTATTAATTGCACGGTTTGTTTTGTCGCTTAAAAGATAAACGGAGATGTTTCATGTTTCCGATAACGAAAGTATTAGGGGACGGAACTCCAGACTAAACAATATATATGAAAATTGTTGTTCTTGTTAATGTTTGTATTGTGTCAGCAGGTGCCGTAAAATATAGATCAATATCTTAAAAAATGTTAATTTATGATATTTTAAATGTTTTGTTGCCATAAGTGTTTCAATTTTACGTTTAAAGCATTCGGAACTGCTCGGCATTTTTTATCAAAAACATCCTCGAATGTATTTGGAAGGTTTACATTTAAGTCCGTTGCAAGTAGATCGCGTAGTAATTTTATTTAGAAGTCAAACTTTATGAATTAACTCTTGGGAATCTTAATTATGTTTGCAATGAAACACTTCACTGACAATCAATTTAAACTTAGATCAATAATTACAACTCTAAAACAATACTTTTTATTAATGATATAATTCAAAAAATTACGAACTACTGCAACTGATGTACCGGCAAACATCCGAGGTTGTTTTCGATAAAAATGGCCGAGGAGCTCCGAATGCTTTTAAAGGTGCTTATATACCCAGACATAAGTACCATGTCGCTAAAAATATACTATCAGTGAAAGTTATCCCCGGACTTTGTTTACCTTCCGGTCAAGGTCAAGAAGCTATATTAATTTCCGGATGAGAATACACAAATTGTGTTGATTAATACACGATTTCAGTTTGAAATCATTAGGTAGTTATAAGACATTCTAGATTCGACATTAATTACCCATTATTAGCTATGGCAGAACCCGCTGAAAAGCAGCGTTTTTGGGACACTTTGCCACATTAGAAATCGGTGATCAAATAACATCCCACGCGCCCCGAAGAGCGAGTTATGTAGGGATTAGAGATACCTAACGGACAAAACTAGTCCCAACTTCCGCACGTGCGGGGATTCTGAGATATCTTCGACATAAACTTACCCATTTTAAGGTAGTTTGGCATTTGGTATTAAGGTAATTTGTAACATAGAGGATCCTTGTATGCGAATAGAAACGGTGACACCAATACGTCAGAGAAGCGCCGATGGTCGCGTTACGTAGGGAAATAATAGACCTAAAATACAAGACCGGTCCCGATACCGGCCATTATTGGCCTAGCATTCGTGGTTCCGGAGAAATGTTCGACATAATCTTCCCATTATAAGATTTGGCAAAACCCGCTGAAAAGAAGCGTTTTGGGGACACTTTGCCACGTTAGAAACCGGTGATCAAATAACGTCATGAGCGCCCCGAACAGCGCGTAACGTAGGATTTAGAGATACCTAACAGACAAAATTCGTCCCAACTTCCGCACGTGCGGTGATACTGAGATATCTTCGACATTAATTACCCCATTTTAAGGTATTTTTGCGCCATTTGTAAGTTATAGGAGTACGCGAATATAAACGTTTACATCAGTACGTCAGGGATTGGCCGACGGTCGCGTTACGTAAGGATTGAGGGACCTAAAATACAAGACCGGTCCCGAGCCCCTAGCATTCGTGGTTCCGGAGATATGTTCGAGATTAACTTCCCATTATAAGCCATGGCAGAACCAACTGAAAAACAGCGTTTTGGGGACACCATGCCACGTTAGAAACCGGTGATCAAATAAAATCCCAGGTGCCCGAAGAGCGCGTTACGTAGGGTTTCGAGAGAACTACCGGACAAAACTAGTTCCAATCTCCGCAGGTTCGGGGATGCTGAGATATCTTCGACAATAACTACCCAATATTAAGGTATTTTGGTGTCATTATAACGTATATGAGAACCTTGTACGAGAATAGAGACGGTGACACCAATACGTAGGAGATGCACCGATGGTCGCGTTACGTAGGGAATCGAGAGACTAAAATACAAGACCGGTCCCGAACCCCTAGCATTCGTGGTTCCGGAGATATATTCGACATTAACTTCTCATTATAAGCTATGGCAGAACCCAGTGAAAAGCAGCGTTTTGAGGACACTTTGCCAAGTAAGAAACCGTTAATCAAATAACGTTCAGGGCGACCCGAATAGCGCGTTACGCAGGGTTTACAGAGACCTAGCGGACAAAACTAGTCCCAACTATCGGCACGTGCGGGAATGCTGAGATATCCTCGACTTTAACTACCCCATTGTAAGGTATTTGGGCGCCAGTTTACCGCATAGGAGGAACTTGTTCGCGAAGGAAAGCAGTGACGCAATTACGCCAGAGAGGCACCGACGGTCGCGTTACGTAGGGTTCAGAGGGTCCTAAAGAACAAGACCCGTCCCGACCTCCTCGCATTCGTGAATCGGCTTGGCCCCGTTAAAGGGAAGTGTCTTGGGGACTATTTATGACGTTAGAAACCGGAAATCCAATAACGTCCCAGGCCCCCGATGGTCGCTTTGCGGCGGAATAGTGTCCCCTAAAGAACAATACTAGTCCAAACTTCTTAACGTTCGGGGATGCTGAGATATTTTCGACATTAACTTCCCCATTTTATTGTATTTTGGTGCCATTTGTAACGCATATGAGAAACTTGAAGGCGAATGGAAGCGATGACGACAATAAGTCAGAGATCTAAAGATCAAGACCGGTCCCGACCTCATCGCATACGTGGATCCAGAGATTCGACATTAACTTCCCATTATAAGGTATCCTGTGCCCTAGTTTTGGGGACACTTTGCAACGTAAGAAACCGCTGATCTCATTGAAAAGTAGCCTTTTGGGGATACTTTGCGACGTTAGAAACTGGTGATCCAATTAGGTCCCAGGAGCCCCGACGGTAGCGTTAGGTATGGAACAGAGCAAGCTTAAGGAACAAAACCGTCCCCAATTCCTGCACGTGAGCGGATGTTGAGATATCTTCGACATTAACTCCCCATTTTATGGTATTTTGGCGCCGTTTGTAGGGTGTAGGAGAAACTTCTACGCGAATGGAAACGGTGACGCCCCGACTGGTCCCGACGTTCGCGCATGCATGGATTCGGAGATACCTTGACATTTACTTCCCACTATAAGGAATGTGATGTTAGAAACAGGTGATCCAATTGTGTCCAAGGCGCCCCGATGGTCGCGTTCCGTAGGAAATAGAGCCCACTAAAGAACAAAACTGGTACCTACTTTCACACGTGCGGGGATGCTGAGATATCTATGACATTATTATTATTTGTAACGTATAGGTTGAAACTTGTACGCGAATGGAAACGGTGACGCAATTACGCAAGAGACGGCCCGATTTTCGTGATCGATGGGAATGGAAAAATGTAAAGAAAAAGAACGGCCCCGACGTCCGGGCATGCGTGGGTCCAAAGATATCTGTGACATTAACTTCCCAATATATGAAATGCGGGGCCCCATGGAGAAGTAGAGTTTTGGGAATACGTTGCGACGTTAGAAACCGGTGATCCAATTATGGTCAAGGCGCCCCGATTGTCGCGTTACGAAGGGAACAGAGCCAAAAACGAAAAACAAAACCGACCTCAACTTCTGCGCGGATGCTGAGATATCATCGAAATTAGCTAACCCATTAAAAAAAATTGCGCCATTTGTTACGTATATAAGAAACTGGCAGGCGAATGGAAACGGTGCCGCAATTACGTCAGTGACGCCCAGATGGTCGCTTTCCGTAGGGAATAGAGGGATCTCAAGAACAAGACCAGTGAGGACGTCCGCGCATGCGTGAATCCGGAGATATCTTCGACAATGTATACTTGGCACCATTGATAAGTAGCGTTTTGTTAACACTTGATGACGTTAGAAATTGGTGATCCAATTATCCCAGGCGCCGCGACGGTTGCATAACGTAGGGAACAGAGCTACCTAAAGAACAAATCCGGTCCCGACGTTTGTATCTGCACGGAAGCTGAGATATCTTCGACCTTCTCTTCCCGATTTTAAGGTAGTTTGCGCCACTTGTTACGTATAGAAAAAAGTGTAGGCGAATGGAAACGGTGACGCAATTACGTCAGAGGCGCCCCGACTTAAGAGTTACGTCGGAAACCGAGATAGCAAAAAATAAAACCAGTCCCGACGAACGCGCATCCGTGGATCCGGATATATCTTCGACAAGGTTTGCGGGCCGCATTGAAAAGAAGCGTTTAGACCTAAAGAACAAAACCGGTTCCGGCGTCTGCGCTTGTGTGGATCCGGAGTTATCTTTGACATCAACGTTCCATCATAAGGTATGCGGGACTCCTATTAAAAAGAAGCGTTTTGGGGACACTTGTGACGTTAGAAACCGGTGATCCAATTACGTCCCAGGCAGCCCGACGGTCGTGTTACGTCGGGAACTTCAGCGCATGCGTGGATCCAGAGATATCTGCGATATTAACTGCCCATTTAAGGTCTTTTGGTGCCCTTTGTAACGTATCGGAGAACTAGTTAACGTTTGATACCGGTAACGTGTTGTTTTTCTTCAGATCTTGAGTATCAGTATATCACTACAAAAAATCGAGTGAACAAACAGGAACAACCATGTGCTCCCAATAAGCATAACATAATGATGCATTCCGTCTTTTTGTAATTGATTTATCCCAAATTATAGGTTTTAATATATGATATTGATATCTAAATAGTGTATACTGCTGTTGTTTACTTAATAGAGTGCAATTATGAAAGGGCATGTTTGTGGATTGTTCAGTAAGGCGTGCTGTAATTTCACCATCAGATATGGAAAGAAAAGTATACCAATTCAATCACTTTCTTCCAATGTAATCGATTAAATATTTCATTAAAGAAAAAATCGAGTACCGACACTCAATACGCACATCTAAAAATGTTCATGAACAGCACACGTTTTACCTTTAAGCACGTGTTTCTGTTATTTGTTTCATAAAAAGTTTTAGGATATATTTCCTTTATTTTTGAACAATAGATGAGTCAAATCCACATACGTTTTCGTTTTATTATTTTACTAGTTCCCGAGTTGGTTTGGGGTTTCCATAGTTATATTTAGTCAATTTAGAGGTCAATATCAGAACGAGGCTGCTTGTCCTACGGAAAGACCTTCCGTTGGCGCAAAACGCTATTTTACTAGGAATCCATCTAATTTCACACAAATATAAAGGCAGCGGAATTGAAATAATTCGATTTTGTTGTTTGTCTGTTTATAATGTATTGTTTTTTTCTTCCTGAAAATTGCTAATTTCAAAGGCTCATTTAGGGGAAATCAGGGTCCGCCGCGCGTACTGGCTACGATCGAAAGAATTACCGAATATTCGAATATCAAGTTTGCCATTCGTTTGCATCCCTAATAAAAACAAAATGAATTGATTTTGTTTATTATTTGTTAAAGGCAGATATAATATATTAAAAGCAATAGTAGTAAGATATACAGTGAGTTCGGTATTTACGCTGTATACCGCTGTATACTGCGACCTCTATAAAGAATAAATTAGAGTTTGTACATTACATGGCAATTTAAAAGTGAATAAAGGGTCTATATTTCATGGGATCTTGAATTCGCGGATCAGCCAACCCACGAAAACCTCCAAAATTAATGTCCCTCGAACATGAATGATTTCACAGTATATTATTCTTAACTCTTTTAAAACAGTGTTTTGACTGTTACGATAATACAGCAATAACTTATGATACCACATCAGGTTTTCACAGTTACACGTTTCATTATTTCTTTTTTATATTCTTTAACATAACAACTCTTGTTGCAATGCAAAAGCAATGAAACATTTAAACCGATTGAATATTGATATTATAAATATATAGCTGTGCATATTCATTTACATAAATACTTTATATAACCTTGTTGATATTATACAAAATATGATAATGTAATGCACTTGCCATCAAATGATTATGTTTAGACCATGATTTATTTTTGTAAAAGTCTTAACTAACGTCTTTCCTACTCTGTTTTGATCATATCTAAATTGTGCTAATATCACTTGTGTCACATTTTGTTGGTCGTCCTGTTCGTTCTCACTATACAGATGACCGATACGACAAATTGTACTAAAACAACGGTAAGAAGCGCTCCAAACATTCCCCAGAATTCGGCTGTCGTGTAATCATCTTTAACTAAAATGTCAAATCAATGAACATGTACATGTATATAAAAGGATTACTCTAAAATGTATAAAAAAACAACTGCTATACTCGTTCAGGAAAGTTATGCGTGAAATCTATTTTTAACATTATCTCAGATAGGTATCGCTACATTTCTAAACGTTATTTCATTTTCCGACTTTTCATTGTTGTGGCGGTTCACTTTTTATAATACCTAAGATGTATCTTTTCCTTTATTGTTAAGTTAACTACGGTTGCATAAAGCTGACATGTGTGTTTGTATTTATATTGTGGCCACGATATTCTAAGTCATAGGAACGAGAAAGTAAAGTCTGGCTACGACACTTAAAGTAGATGGAACGATTAAATCAGTCGTGGCCCACGAAATAAAACAAAGTCACTCATTTGATATCTATGTCACCCTACTTTAAAATATAATTCCTTATATGTTTGGTAAATGTTTGTCCAATAAGCGCATTGGATAGCGCACACGCTTCCAAACTAGGCGATCCTGGTTCGATTTCCGGCCTGGGAATACTCGCACAACAACCGTGCCATCGAGAGTGACTTAGTATTAGTTATTTTAACATTCTATGCATTCGTTGTAAAAAATATAAAAGTTTATACTGATACTGTTTAAAAGTTTGTTGATAATATTTCAAATACCCTAACCAATCTGCTCAGCACAAGGGCCACTGGAGGAAGATTGCGCTTGTGTAGTACTATCAACATCCTCCTGCAGTTGATCTAGCCATTCTGGTGCAGGGTAGCTTCTACATTCGGGGAAACCTTTCGGTGGTGGAGGAACGAGGGGAAAAGAGTCGTTCAATAGCAGAGACATACCTGAAGTAGTAAGTGGTAGTCATTGGTGATGCTGTTAACTACTCCCTATCCTTAAAATAGCAAATAAATAAAGTCAATCATCCCTGATATGATATGCCCTAACCTAACCCTTCTCAATCACTACTGTAGAATGGAAGAGATATCTGTGCCTGTGCTCAAATTGAAGCATAAATAAACAGTAGGACGAAGTGTACATACCCATAGCCTGATGTAATTCGAAATGGCAATGTATAGCCCACAGTCCGGGGTTGTCTGCCCTAAATCTTATAACTGCATATCCTCCCGCAGGAACAGTAAGTGTGTCTTTGTAAGGAGCTCGTTCAAGGTCGACATCAGGCACATTGCCACCAGACAATGTAGCATCACTCCATGAAGCAGTGTTGCAAAGTGACTCGGCCCGGTTAGGACTGTGACAATCTATGTCTGTATTCCCGCCCATTTGTGCATAACTAGCGTTCGTTTGACGATAGCCGATCTTCAAAACTCGGAAACTGTAACCATGCACATGAATGGGGTGATGAACTATTGTGAAAAAGCCGTTATTGATGAGGGTTAGTTGAACAGTGTCACCGAAGTCGACGCTAAGAACATGGTTTCTCTGGTCCACAACCATCACTTTCACTGCAGGTTACGACTTCTTTAGGCTGGGTTTAGGCTGAAACAGAGGGTAATTTCACACCATTAACGTTTGTATAAATTGAGCAATCATACATAATAAAACCAAAGTTCAAAAGAAAATCTCGGAACCTCCCGGTTTCTTGTGTCGGCACTGGATCTTTAATTGAAGCTGGTATTTTTAAAGAACCTATCGGTCGACACTGCCATCCTGGAAACGTCTTGAACGGACAGTTCACGACTATACAAGAATGCAGTGTTGTTCAATCCCTTGGTTTAGTCACCGGCGCAACCTCAGGTGCTGTTTCGTATCTTAAAGTTGCATATGCTAACAGTCTGACATGAGCAGCATGCAAAGATTCCACACGTATCCAATAGTTTGCAATTGATTCTTGTGTCTCCACAATAAAATAAAACCGTTCCCCACTGTGCAGTATGATATAGTCAGTATTAAAAGGTTCTATTTCATTGCCATCCATTGCTACAACAGTAAACATGTGATTGTCTATTGAAACAATATGCTGTACGACTAAGCCAGGGTTCATTGCTCTATACCGAACGAGTTGACCTGACTGGACATTAAATACGTTGAGAGGTGTATGAGTTAATGCTTCCCCACTCTGATCATAAACGCGACCTCTGCCGTTGACGAGTAATGATGTAATGTCAGCCGGGGACTGTACCGAGCCGTCGATCTTTGGCAAGAATTCAAAAGCACTCCCTTCTTCATAGATATGGCCGTTCATTGTGTTTGCATAAACGTCTTCGTCAGTATACCGGTTGTTGTAATCTTGAATAACCATGATATGTTCTTTAAGAGAAGGCTCGTCCCTATCTTTGATTATGAATGGACCGTGCAATCCCATGTAAGTCTGCAAATAACAAAACACTTGATACATGATACAATATACAAGATTTTTTTATTTAAAGTCGAGTATATGTGAACAAAGAACATAAGCTCAATGGGCCATTGTCCGATATGAATAAAAAACATACCTAACATATCAAAACAAAACAAAGAGCTGGTGACCTGGAAATAAAAGCATAAAGTTTCAAGTAGGTGCAATATTGGAACAAGTATTTACAAAGGCCGTTTATATTTATGCATAAAATTACAAAAAGTAAGATGGATTAGAGCACTGTATACAGTAATAACATAAACTAGTTTTCCCGGCTGTACGACCAATTCACACGCGCACAGTTCCTCTTGTTGGCATACCACCGTAAAAAGGTTAGTTCCTTAAAGTACAAATTAAGGCTAATTGTATAAATTTAGAAAAGCACAATTGCAAGTAGCATTATGTAAATGGGAATAACAGTATGTTCCAGTGTATAATGTAATAACTTCGGAAAATATAGATACACAACATTTTCATTCGATGGTAACTGAAATGAATGTATACCGACAAAGTAATTTTTCCGTAAACTCGTCTCGGAATCTATAATGATTTTGAAATTCATAGTCGTTTTTTGCATGTTTTTCTGCGTGTATTTCCTGTTTTGAAGTATGAAAGTTTTACGGTGTGTTTTAGAATATATCGGCTAGATATGCCAAGTCTTTTCTGGTAAATGAAATAAAAGATTGGTGCGAATTAACATCTTTACATCAAATCAGTAATAAGACGAAGCCCAGTTATATAACTCTATTATATAAATATTGACTGCCTTGAGGGTGACAGTGCATATTGTCAACCTGAGGTAAATACTGTCGACCGAGGCTATTTTATTATACCGAAAAAAAACTGTAGTATTTTAAAGACTAAAATTACCATTTTCACTGACAGCTGCGAATCTTGCTGCCATTTTGGCAAGAATTGTCGGCTGGTAAACAAAGCGCTCAGGTGATACAGGCTTTAAGTAAAATACTATCAGTAAATCCCGTATTCGTACCGTATTGCCAATTTCATATGTTCTATAGAAGTAAGGTTTTATAATTAGTGCATTGCCAGTTTTACGTGAATCATATATATACATGACCATGGAAGAAGGTTTTATGGACTTAAACTATCAATTTAACAATCATGGCAACAAAAATAAACAGAAGTCCTATTTTAACTAAAACGAACTTTGTTCAAATTTTGCCCCTTATATCAAAACTGGCCCCACCCAGAGGTGACAACTTTCTTTCATAGCTATGGATAGGGAAATCATTGAAAATCTTCTTGTCTGAAACCGCTAGGCACAGACCCTTGATTTAAGTAAGTACCGTCATGTAGTAAACCTCCACCATGAACTACGATAGCTACCTGGTTAATCCTGCTAGTACTCATATGCTTGTCATATAAATGTATAACATATAGTGTATACAATGTTATTGTAGATATTTGTGTATATATCAAATAAATTGTCAACTGCAGCAGAACTGTTTGTTATATAAAATTGGATGAAAGACATTCAAGTTGTATTAACATACATGACGAACGTTTCCCTTTTACTCCTTGTATGTTTCACTTAAGTAAACTTTAACGATAACGTGCCCGGCAATATTACTTCAAGCCCGTAGAGGCAGCGCCTAAGTTAATATTACTGAAATATCTCAGTATCAAACAATATCTTTTTCATCATATATCATGTTTTAAATATATCAAGTATGTATTATATCTCTGCTGTATCTATGACGATATAAATTACGAAAACTACCTTTGATTTTATATGACATGTCTTACGTAATAAACCTTAAACCTTACTATTATATAGAATGCCATTTCTAGCGTTTCACGTATATGGCAACTATACTTTTTCTTAAATTCAGTTCAAACCCAATTGATTGAAACAAAAAAGTACGTCGCAATTTTTCTCAGAAAAATTCACTCACTTTGAAATTAAAGCACCGCTAAATTTTCAGTGAAACCATGTTGCGACAGGCCGAAAGACAGCCTAATTCTGTTCCAGCCAAAACATTTATTCTCTGAGATATTTATAAAAAAACTTCACTCTGAGTGCAGGTATTTGACTGTTTTTAAAGTTTAACAATTACAAATGATGTGTATCACTCAGACCTAAACCAAATATCACTCTGAAGTAGCATTCTTAATCTTAAATATTAAGAGGGCATCCTGGGTCACATTCTGTGCTTAGTATTTACGTATAATGTACCCGCTTATTTGTCACCGATCAGATCGGGTTATTGTGTGTCAATTTATTCCGAAAGCATAATTTATCTATAGTATTTAATATATATGTGTATTATAAAGAGGTTATTAGTTTATAAACAAAATTAAAAACTTATACCATTTACTAAAATCAAGAGCAATGACTAACATGAGTCTATAGTCAAGGAAAGAAAGGAATCAACTCGACAGCAACATCAACTCATCCGCATTTTTTAAGAGAAGTAAAATATCAACATTTTGAATAATCTAATATAAAATGGTTTGTTTGCGGTTACGTGTCGGAACATGTGGGTTATACGATGTTTGTTGTTTTGTTTGTTTTTCAATAAGGTATGTTAAATTGCAGTCAACAGGCATTTTCGTTTTCATATGGAACTCTGATAGATATGTTCGGTCGGCTAGCCTGAAACAAACGCGTTATGGCTTATTATACTATAAATTATACCAATCTATGTAGAAGCATGTCAACAAGCTCACGTACATAAACGGATATGTGTTAGAGATTACTTAAAAAAAAAACAATTATATATATATAAGTATCGGTCACTGCGTCACGAAGGCCGCACCGTCCATCCAGGGTGTTCCTCGCATCTCGATTCCGTGCCAATGGACGGACGTTTGCACTCCGAGCATGCTAATAATGATAATACCGTCTCCGTGGCCTAGTGGTTAAGCGTCCGCCTACGGAGCGGGAGGTCGTGGGTTCGATCCCTGGCCGCGTCATACCAAAAGACGTTAAAAATTGGTACAAGTAGCTCCCTTGCCTGGCGCTTGGCATTTAAAGGGTAGTGCTTGGAAAAGTGGTGTACTCAGTACTGGTTTAACCCAGGAAACCTGTACCCCGTGTATCGGTGCTTTACACCGAGCACGTAAAAGAACCAAGGGGTCTCTTCGAAAAAGAGCTAGGGTATCGCACCCGGACTTCCTTGTATCCCACCACTGTCTCTTCAGCGTGCTGTCCCTTCAGCAAAAACAAAGGACCCCGTTGGAAATAAGTGCTTGCACTTTCACGGGTTATCCTTGACCACAAGGTCTAAAGAAATACATACATGCTGTTCTTAGCATGTACCTTCACCGTCTGTCCTTTGTACACGGTAAGTGTGGGCCCGGGTAACGTTTTGTTAAACAACATTAACGGGCGGTCATAGTCGGAGCCGTCTCCTAAAATGACGTCATCTGGAGAAAACGTAGAATTTGTTGAATCGCCGTATTGGTACAATTTTCCGTCAGTTTCGTTGACATACAGTTTTTGTGAAAATCCTTGCCGCATTGGAAGCCAGAAGTCTACGTCGAGCCAAAATTCACATGTTGAAGCATTAATATCGCAAATATGTTCTCCACGTATTTCACTTGAGGCTGATCAATGAAATAACATTTGTTATATGCATTATTTCATTATCTGTTATGCGAATGTCTATGAATTCCAAAAATGTAAACCTCGTATCAACACCGTATGTAAGATAAATCCCTCATTTCATGACTGTTAACGATACGCTCTAGATGTCTTCATTGTCATTTTTTTTCTACAATATGATAGGGTATCGTCTTTCAAATCTCTTCTTAACAATACGTATGTTTGACATAAAAAATATTTATTAAATGCACGTAATTTAACACTAAATATGCATTTTTTTTTCTTCAAAAAATGTAGGTCTTTATCCCTAAAGAATTATTATGGTATCAACAGCTGTTTCAGCCTTAAAAAGTTTGTCAATATGTAATACAGATACATTAAGAGATAGAAGGGTTCTCTTAGATATTCTAAAATAATGAGGAGAAAATAAATTCATGTTTATTTCCACTAAAATACACAGCTGGTAGGTTTTTGAAAAGAGAATCAACTCAAGAAGAAGTGCAATGATTATGTGCTTGAAAGTGTGCATAAAGATAGCCAAGATAATTTTCTTGGTTTTGATAAAATTGTGATCAACAAATTTGTTGGCTTTTTGATACCGGTTTTTCTTGTACTCTCCTTTGGACTTTTTCCAAAGTTCATCGTTTTCATTAAATTTCTTGAATATTAATGGACGCAACTCTTAAACAATGTTTTATTAAATTTTTACCTACTAACATTTTCGACCAAGTTTCACATTTAGTTAGCAATACAGGTAAAACTATAGCACTTACCAGTCATTTAATATTTTTGCGATTTCAGCTATTGTACCTTGAAATAGGGTGTTTTCTTTGTTTTATTTTATGCAAGTAATCTCATATCAGGTCAGTATTCGTAAATCAGAGTTTACCATGCATTATCATGAAGCCTATGGATAAATCACTACGATATTCAAATGTTCGAATGCTACATTATTGCTCAGTAAGTGACAACAGAGTGCGTGGTGAAGGTACAGCAACTAATGCTTTGTACTTTTTTGTCTTTATTTTATTTTTCAACTAAAAACTTAACTATTAGGGAATAACATAGTCTAGACTCCGACTCGAGATTGTTCGTAATCATGAATTCTAGAGCCTGTTTCAAGAACAATTTTAGTCATAAAGTGAAATTATATTTGTGTATTTTATTAATATTTGTAACAATTCAAAAAAAAAATCAGTTAATATGATGGCTGCCAATTGTGAAGTTCCTTGAGATGTTATGAAAAAATTCCCTTATTGAAAAGGGCTCCTGGACCTTCGGTTCCAAGCAAAATATTTTTAGAGACCCTAAAGAAAGGCTAGCACTTGAAAATTCCGTGCTAGGGTCATTAACATTGTTTCATTGCTTCCAAAGACCACAACAAATTGATAACTAGGTAATCGGATTTTTTTTTTCAGAATAAAATAAAGCGAGCGAACATAAAAATAATAAAAATATTTTTATTTTGTATTTTTCTAGCGGGCGACAATGATCTGGTAAGAACACATATATTTGTGACGGTTAGGAAAAACTTGTAAGCGAATGGAAACGGTGATGCAATTACGTCTGAGGCGCTCCGACGTAAGAGTTCCGTCGGGAACCGGGATACCTAAAAACAAAACCAGTCCCGACGTCGGCGCATCCGTGGATCCGCATGTTTCTTCGACAAGGTATGCGGGCCGCATTGAAAAGTAGCGTTTAGGGGACACTTGTAGGCGAATGGAAACGGTGATACAATTACGTCAGATGTGCCACAGCGGTCGTGTTGGGAACCAAGCCGCCTAAAGAAAAATACTGTCCCTATTTCAGCGCCAATTGTGACATAAAGGAGAAACTTGTTGACGTTTGAAACTGGTGACACAATAAAGTTAGAGGTGGCCCGTCGATCGCGGTTCGTCGGGAACCGAGAGACCTAAAGAACAAAACCGGCCCCGCTGTCCGCGCTTGCGTGGATCCGGAGTTATCTTTGACACCAAGTGGCCATTATAAGGTATGTGGGGCTCTCATAGTAAAGTAGCATTTTGGGGACACTTGTCGACGTTAGAAACCGGTGATCCAATTACGTCCCAGGCGTCCCGACGGTCGTGTTACGTCGGGAACCTAGCCGCAAAATGAGCAAAACCGGTCCGTCCTGCCTTATGCGCATGCGTAAATCCTGATATATCTGCGACATTAACTGCTCATTTAAGACCTTTTTGCGCCAATTGTTACGTATAGGAGAAACTTGTTGACTTTTGATACCGGTAACGTTTTGTTGTTTTATTTCATTCAAATCTTGAGTATCAGTATATCATTACACAAACTCGAGTGAACAAACAGCAACAACCATGTGCTCCCAAGAAGCACACTATAATGCTGCATTCCGTCAATTTGTAATTGATTTATCCCAAATTATAGGTTTTGATATATGAAATATTTATATCTAAATATGGTGTACTGTTGTTGTTTTTTAATAGAGTGTGATTATGAAAGGGCACGTTTGTGGATTGTTCAGTAAGGCGTGCTGTCATTTCACCAGCAGATATGGAAAGAGAATTATATATAAATATATGTCATTCAACAGCAGAGACATACCTGAAGCAGTTTGTAGTAGTAATTGGTGATGCTATTAATTACTCCCTATCCATAAACTAGCAAATAAATAAAGTCAATCATCCCTGATATGATATGTCCTAACCTGTACTCAAATTGAAGCATAAACAAACAATAGGACGTAGTGTACATACCCATAGCCTGATGTATTTCGAAATGGCAATGTATAGCCCACAGTCCGGGGTTGTCTGCCCAAATCTTATAACTGCATATCCTCCCGCAGGAACAGTAAGTGTGTCTTTGTAAGGAGCTCGTTCAAGGTCGACATCAGGCACATTGCCACCATACCAGGTAGCTCCATGAAGCAGTGTTGCAAAGTGACTCGGCGCGGTTCGGACTGTGACAATCTATGTCTGTATTCTCGCCCATTTGTGCAAAACTAGCGTTCGTTGGACGATAGCCGATCTTCAAAACTCGGAAACTGTAACCATGCACATGAATTGGGTGATGAACTATTGCGAAAAGGTCGTTGTTAATAAGGGTAAGTTGAACGTGTCACCGAAGTCGACGCTAAGAACTTGTGTACATTTACATGGTTTCTCTGGTCCACAACCATCACTTTCACTGCAGGTTACGATTTCTTTAGGCTGGGTTAAGGCTGAAACAGAGGGTAATTGCCATTTCACACCATTAACGTGTGTATTAATTGCGCCATCATACATCATAAAAGCAAAGTTCAAAAGTTTCTTGTGTCGGCACTGGATCTTTAATTGAAGCTGGTATTTTGAAAGAATCTATCGGTCGACACTGCCATCCTGGAAACTCCTCGAAAGGACAGTTCACGACTATACAAGAATGCAGTGTTGTGCAATCCCTTGGTTTAGTCACCGGCGCAACCTCAGGTGCTGTTTCGTATCTTAAAATTGCATATGCTAACAGTCTGACATGAGCAGCATGCAACGATTCCACACGTATCCAGTAGTTTGCAATTGATTCTTGTGTCTTGTGTGCATTATGATATAGTCTGTATTAAAAGGTTCTATTTCATTGCCATCCATTGCAACTACAGTCAATGTGTGATTGTCTATTGAAACAATATGCTGTATGACTAAGCCAGCGAGTCATAGCTTGTTGCACTAGTATTACTCTAAACCGAACGCGTTGACCTGACTGGACATAAAATACGTTGAATGGTGTATGAGTTAATGCTGCCCCACTCTGATCATAAACGCGACCTCTGCCGTTGACGAGTAACGATGTAATGTCAGCCGGGGACTGTACCGAGCCGTCGATCTTTGGCAAGAATCCAAAAGCTCTCCCTTTGTCATAGATATGGCCGTTCATTGTGTTTACATAAACGTCCTCGTCAGTATACCGGTTGTTGTAATCTTGAATAACCATGATATGTTCTTTAAGAGAAGGCTCGTCCCTATCTTTGATTATGAATGGACCGTGCAATCCCATGTAAGTCTGCAAATAACAAAACACTTGATACATGATACAAGATACAATATTTTTTTTATTTAAAGTCGAGTATATGCTAACAAGAAACATAAGCTCAATGGGTCATTCATTTTCCGACATGAATAACAAACATACATAACACATCAAAACAAAACAAAGAGCTGGAGACCTGGAAATAAAAGCATATAGTTTTAAGCAGGTGCAATATTGGAACAAGTGTTTACAAAGGCGGTTTATATTCATGCATAACATTACAAAAAGTAAGATGGGTTAGAGCACTGTATACAGTAATAACATAAACTAGTTTTGCCAGCTGTACGGCCAATCCACACGCGCACTATTCCTTTAGTTGCCATGCCACTTTAAAAGGTTAGTTCTTTCAAGTATAAATTAAGGATAATCGTATACATTTAAAAAAAAAGCACAATTGCAAGTAGCATTATGTACATGGGACTAACAGTATGTTATAGTGTATAATGTGATAATTTCGGAATACGTAAATACACAACATTTACATTCGATGGTAACTTTCATGAAAGTATCCCGACAGAGTTTTGAAGTCATTATCTTCATTTGTCCACAAACTTGTCATGGAATGTATGATGATGTTGAAATTCATAGTCGCTTCCACAGTGGCTTGATGACAAAGGCTCATTAAAGTCACAATAAAAAAATTCAACTAGCCAAAATTATATTTTATACATACTTGAACATGTATATCATCAATATAATACATTGCCATAAACATAAAATGAGATTTGAAAAAAATTAAAAATACCCTATACTGTAATATTACAGTATAGGGTATTTTTAATTTTTTTCAAATCTCATTTTATGTTTATGGCAATGTATTATATTGATGATATACATGTTCAAGTATGTATAAAATATAATTTTGGCTAGTTGAATTTTTTTATTGTGACTTTAATGAGCCTTTGTCATCAAGCCACTGTGGTCGCTTCTGCATGCTATTGTGCGTGTATTTTCTGTTTCGAAGTATGGACGTTTCTAGTTTTACAGTGTGTTTTAGAATATATAGTCTATATACCAAGTCCTTTCTGCTAAACGAAATAAAAGATCGGTGCATATTATCATCATTCCATCAAACCAGTAATTAGATGAGGCCTATTTTTATAACTGTATTATTATATCTAGAACGGAAGTTGCAGTATGGGTAGTTCTTATTCAGGATACGACGCATTGGACATACGACTAATGGTAATATCTTCCACTTCAAAAAAGGTGGGTTTTTTTTATAGATATCTGGAAGTTATAAGTATATCAGACGTCATAGTGAATGTGGTCTAAGTCATTTCGTTTGAAGATCTAATGAGTTCGGTACTTATTATAAATTTTACTTGCTGATTCATGTAATATATTTTATTCAGTTAGAGAATTACTAAATACGATATGAACGACGCTCCATGATAGTAGCAAAACAAAGCGATATACCAGTGTGTGTATACCACGTGATAAATTGATTACATTTCCGCAACAATGAAGCTCCCTTGCCTAGCGCTTGGCAATAAAAGGGACTTGTTTAACCGAGGAAAGTTGTATCCCGTTTATCGATGCTTTACAACGAGCACGTTAAAGAACCAAGAGTTTTTTTACGTACAGACGGCCAGTATTCAATATTGATCTTATCCTTATCCTTAGACATGCTTTAGTGATTCCATACAGCCTATTGGTCAGCTAAATATACAGGCCAATCAAAACACTTAGTTTCTAGGGTATAGCACCCGGATCTCTTGTATCTCACTCTGTTTTTCTTTCAAGTCTTCTAATATCTGGATATGACTGGGAATTGCATTCACTTCTGTATCATTTCACTCATGGAATTTGAACAAAAGTTGTGATGGCGTCCTAATGCAGCCAGCAGATTCAGACACACCTTGATATACTCAAACAAACAAACGGGTTAGGGTCAGAGCTAGTTCATTTTAAGGTTACGCGCGGTTAGATAGTCGAGTGCTTATAAATAAAATAGACCCTAATGTATTGAAACATACGTATGTTTGCCTGATTCCTATCCAGAGTTACTTTCCCTAGTGTACACACTAACTGCAATTGGCTATTGACAAATGTAAATGTAGCGTATAATTACATTCACATTTTCGGGGGAAAAATACTTCATCGTTATAGAAATGAGTAATTTGGTATATAATGTTCTCCGTTAAAACAAAATATTTTTACTGTCTAACAAATTAAAAACTTATAATTTACGTTATAACAGAGCTATATTTCGTTATAACGGAAAAGAAATTATTTCTAACGAAATCCGACTTAACTCTATACGGTTTCGTTATACCATTCTTTTCCGTTATAACGAAAAACTTGAGATAACAAATAAGACATGTGTAGTTCGTTATTGCAAAATTTAAGTTATACCGAAAAACTTTTTTCCGTTTTCCGTTGGCTCCGAACATATCAAGTACAAATCTGATACATTTTCGTATAAACTATTGTATAATTATGTCATTTACCCAAAATCTAGATGTATCTAAAATGTATCAATTCAAAAGTGCATTCACAGCTCAACCGGTAAAATCTGAGTTATTTATACCATATTAAACAACACGCTTCATCGCGAGTCTTGTATTTTAAACATTGTATTTATTGTGATATTGGATAGTACTTATCATAGATGACTAAACGAAACCCCCAAAATGACTCTAATGGTGAAATTGCGTAACATAAAATAACGTTCTTATATTTTACCCCTTTGATGATTTTTTTTGATATCACAAAAACTGTTCTAATAAAACTTAAAGTAGGTCGTGATTGTTTTGGATTTGAATTTGTCCCTAGCAGTAGTAGCAGCGTAGCAGAAGCTGTAGCAGTAGCAGTAGTTGTAGTAGTGGTATAAGTAGAAATAGTAGTAGTAGTAATAGTAGTAGTAGTAGTAGTAGTAGTAGTAGTAGTAGTAGTAGTAGTAGTAGTAGTAGTAGTAGTAGTAGTAGTAGTAGTAGTAGTAGTAGTAGTAGTTTTGCATAGTCACAACTCCGAAACAGAAGTAATTTGAGATGACTGCCTGATTTGAATGACTTCAAACTTACAGTTTAATATAACGTGTATACGCTCGACTTTTTTGTAAGCATTGCTAGAACTACTTAAATAAGATTACATGCATAGCCTTAACCTATGTAAGTCGAATAATTAAGGGTCAAAATCTGCATGCCAAATAGAGTTGTCTAACTTGATTGATTAAATACGATGAATGGTTGAGAACCGTTGTATAATGTGTCAATGCAATAAACGAAGCAATTGCTGAGATATTAACTCTTAATTTCTAAGTCGAATAATATAGGGCAATAGTTTACATCAAATAGATGCTGATATATTGACTTACATGTGCTAACAGATCATCCCTTAACCAGAATGTATATGTAAAGTATTAAATAAAGGATTAAAATAAGCATTATATTTAGGATTATAAGTATCTTCCATGGCCGAGAGTGTAAGATAGGTGCATCCCAACCCGAGCGTAGGGTGTTTGCGGAAACGAGGTTTACCGAGCACCTTTTTAGGAATGTGTGAAATTTTTTCTCTTTGTTTTACGAATATGTCACATGTCACACGTGTGTGAAAGTTACGGTTCAACAGAGCTATCCTGTACCAGAATGGGAGGAGGAGGAGGCCAATACACAATATCGACCACTGGTCCGTTTGCCCAGCAAACAGATTGAATGTTTTGACAACTTTTTTTATTTTTGTCTTGGAACGAGCCATTTTTTTGCGAAAATTTATGGAAACCAGTTATATAAGATTGTTGAAAAAAAAAGATAGCAGATTTTGATATTTGAGAACAAAAACTTATGTTTTATGCATTTTTCTTAAACCGTTAGTAACGGTTTAAGCCATAATTTTTTTTCGAACAGAAATATGAATATCTTCGATTTGATTTTTTGTCAAATCAGTTGAAACAATTAACATGAAAATGCATTACAATTTTTTTTTTAAAAAAGCATGGGCCTATAACGAGCGCCATTTAACAAAACGTTTGGACTGTTCAATACCATGTATTAAGTCCATGCATCACCAGGCTGATCACGTTTTTACTAAATAACTCGACTCTTTTATACTGCCCATTATAAGGGACGGTGCTAAAATCTAGTATACAAAAAAGACCCGGCTATCATTGACGTGCCGCAAAACAAGTCTGTGTTTTAAGACTTTTTTGTTGTTCTTTCCTTAACAAATATTTAATGCAATATCACATGATATGGGTCCAAAATATAAGCATCAAAGTATTGTGTAAAAGAGATAACGCTTACGGTTGCTGGACTGTAGTTAACCCACATTCGAGCTCAGACAAATTTCAAGTGTCCATAAAGTATATTACAAAAATCAGCTCCCTTGTGCGGCCTGGCCATGCATTATATTTTGACCAATATAAATACAGAACATAATTCAAAATTGTTGATAATTTAGCTTAAACTTATAACTTTGGATTTCAAATATTTCTCTATTTAAACGTATAACAGAGTGCTAAAATAAAAACAAAGAAACAATAAAATTAGTAAGCGTAAGGCTTAAGTCAAATGGCTTCAGTTGACACGTCCTTTATTTGGCCATTATCATCATCTTACAAACAAATTTGCATATTCAAATAGCAGCTATAAAAATTCCATTACACAATAAAATAAAAGTAGCACAACAACGCGTTTATAATGTTCAATACACGAAAATTTAACAGTAGCACAGCAATACGTTTAAAACAAATGGTACCCACTTTTAGAAACGTTGTTTATATTACTCAAATCTTCGTTAATCAATTGTAAATAACATTAGCAAATTAAAGACAAATATTCATTCACACGTCTTTGAATGTCTTTTTCACACCCACAACACTTACAGTTTGCCTTGCAAAGAACGCATGGTTCAAAGACACATTTTTTTGAAGTCTTTAAAGATCAATTGATAATTAACAGTTATAACAAATAAACTTTCTTAGATTTTCTAACATTTTATATTAAAAATAGGGTTAATAGTTATTTAGATTTTAATTATATTTTTTATATCAGTCATATCAAAGTTTTTCATGCATATTTGTCTATTTGTAAATTTAAAGATGTTATTTACAGATCTCATTTACATTTATAAGACGACCTACAATGTTTTTCTTTATACTCAAGATAAAAAATAAAATTAAGGGGCCGAAATGTCTCTGTTGAAAATCACTAAGGGGCCGAAACGTCTCGAGTCATTTTAATTAAGGGGACGAAATGGCAGGGCCGAAACGTCTTAGGGGCCGATTTGATAGTAGGCCGATTTGGTAAGGGGTCGATTTGTCTTGCTCCCGTATAAATAAGCTTGCACACCACCACCAAATAGAAAAACTCTGAACTTAAGGAACTGGTATCAATTAATCATGAACTTTTTAACAAAAGTATGACAAAACATACAGCATAACACGAATAAAGTCAACGATCATTATGAGTGAACAGTATACATGACCTCAATTAACACTACATAATAATCTGGATAGCCGCAACGCATTTTGATTGCCAGTCTGTCTTATTTCTATATACGGCGTTCAATTATGTTATGTAGTATTTACTTATGAATAGGTTTGACAGTCATGTGGTAGACCCTGTTAGGATTTATAAACCAACATATGTATATATGAGACATTTGGAAAATATCCCACAAAACGGTGGGAATAAAACTCCCTCTTTGGCCTCAAAAACATGCTTCAGTAACACTTAAGGATGTGGCGGGGTCAAGCCATAATGCAGTCACTATATGGCGCGGGCAGACCTTTATAAACTCAACGACAACATATGAGACATTCCGATGGAAACACCTCGTTTGGAAATCCTATCAACTCTGTTGTTTGTAATGTTTTAAAAGGAGCACTGTTTTAACTTGATACTTGTTATAACAAGAGCTGTCACAGAGACAGCGCGCTCGACTATTCCGCCGCTTTTCAGTGTAAGGATTGAAAAGATTTGGCAAAACATGCATGGATCACTGTAAGATTAGATTTCAATGCAATACATGATGTGCTGAGATATTAACATAAATGTGGTTACATGGAAAAATTTTACCAAAATTTTTAAGTCTAATAATAAAGGACCATTATTTGCAAAATACAGTTATCTAACTTGGTTATTAAATTAGGTTGGGTGGTTGAATACCATTGTAAAAAGTCTCAATGCAAAACATCAAGTGGTTGCTGAGATATTATCCTATGTGTGCTAACATGCAAGACCTTAACCAGAATTTCTAAGTCGCATAATAAAAGAGCAAAAATGATATAATATGAAAGATACAGTTATCTTATTTGATTAGATAAGAAGACTAAATGGTTGGGAGCCTGTGTGTAAAGTTTCAATGCAATACATCATGTATTCGCTGAGGTATTGACTTAAAAGTGGTTACATGCAAAACTTTAACCAGAATTTCTATGTCGAATAAAAAATGAGTCATTATTTGAATTCATTGCAAACTAGAGTTATCTTACTTGTTTATTTAAGTAGATAGGATGGTCGAGTACCATTGTATAAGGTCTCAATGCAATACATCAAGTAGTTGCCGAGATATTAACCTATGTGCGCTTACATGCAAAACCTTAACCAGAATTTCTTAGTCAAATAATAAAAGCCCATAATTTGCATTATATTCACAAAAGTGTTATCTTACTTATTTAATTTAGTAGGTTAGATAGTTAAGAATACACATCTAAAGTTTCAATGCAATACATGATATATTTGCTGAGATATTGACTCAAATGTGGTTACATGCAAAACCTAAACCAGAATTTCTAAGTCAAAATAAAAAAGGGCAATTATTTTGCATTAAATCCAAACTAGAGTTATCTAACTTGGTTCATTAAGTAGGTTGGATAGTTGAGTACCATTGTATATAGTGTCAATGCAATTCCTCAAGTAGTTGCTGAGATATTAACCTATGTGTGCTTGCACGCAAAACCTTAATCATAATTTCTAAGTCAAATAATAAAGGCCTATTATTTGCATCAAATGCAAACTAGAGATATCTAACTTGGTTAATTAAGTAGGTTGGATGGTTGAGTACCATTGTTTAAAGTCTCAATGCAATATCTCAAGTAGTTGCTGGGATATTAACCTATGTGTGCTTGCATGCAAAACCTTAACCAGAATTTCTAAGTCGAATAATAAAGGCCTATTATTTGCATTATGTTCAAATAAGTGTTATCTAACTTCATTAATTTAGTAGGTAAGATAGTTGGGAATACATATCTAAAGTTTCAATGCAATACATGATGTATTTACTGAGATATTGACTTAAAGGTGCTTGCATGCAAAACCTTAACCAAGGTGTGACGCCAACGCCGACGCTTGGGTGAGTAGTAAAGCTCTCCTTATTCTTCGAATAGTCGAGTTAAAAAATACAAACCTGGCGTTTTCCTTGCATTCTGTGAAAGTAAACGGTGGATAAGTTGTGTACATGTATTTACCATTATGCCACAAAAAATATACACTCAGGTTCGCAATAAACATACTGGACAAACATATACTTTGACACGATTTTCATCGAGTTAACATTTCACATTATTAGGAAAAGGAGTGTTGTTTTCTTGTGCCTCTAACCCGGAAATTAAATTACTAAGCGAACTGTCAATATATTCGTTCTGTAAATCACTCATGTTATTGGAAGACTTTACTCACTCATTATTGAAGTCCCGATGAAGTTAGTCCAATATGTACGTTATAAACGATTGTAATAAGCGTCAATCGCATTAATTTGCCCCGGGTCTTCTTGGTTGAGTGGTGCTTAGGTAAATAACATAACTTATAGGAGATTCACCAAAGCATAATGAGCTCTGTGGCATCCAATACCTCTGACAATTCACAGAACTATGTTAACATCACTTCGCAACATCTAATACCTTAGCATTTGGATTGGGTCTCCTGTTCTGTTTGAGGAACGAATTACGTCAAAGCAAACACTGCATCAGCGTACGGCAAAGATTTTTCGAAGCGTAACTGAGTTCGAACAATTAACTATGTCAAACAACAAGAATCGGAAGGGAAACAGTGAGATCATTATACTCGACATCGGTGGAACTATATTTAAAACACAGAGGTCGGTGCTTCAGCGAATCCCTTGCAGTGTTCTAGCGAATGTCACAAAAAGCGAGGACATGGAAATAAACGAAGACAATGGGGATAGAGACGACAATAACAAACATTTTTATTTCGACCTCGACGCCACCTCGTTTAACCATATATTGAACGCCTACCGCGATGGTGAGATTCACATCGCCAAGGATATATGTCCAGTGAAATTTCAAAAGGAGTTAAACTTTTGGAAAATCCCTATAAGTATGTTAGCGCCATGCTGTTGGAAGTACTTTTATGAATCAGCTGACGATGTGGAATCAACAAATATCATTCTGAATAAACCACGTCCAGGTAACACATCGACTAACGCTATTGAAGACTGTGGAGTAAGCCAACAGCCAACTAACATACCAAGGGGAAACAGTATTTGGCGATTTTTGGATGATCCTGCTTCGTCAGCTGCAGCCAAAGTAAGCGTAGTTTATATTTAGCCATAAAATAAATTATTTTATCATCATGTTAAATAGTTGGTATAGTCTTAACTGAAACGTGAAAAGGCGCTAAGACCAACATTGACCAGTGACGATATTTTGATTGTTGTGTTGTTTGTTGGCTTGTAGCGCGGTGTCTCTAGTATGTAGTCCCTTAAAACATGGCCCTGGTTAAAATGTAGAACACTAAGCTTTTTCCTGTACTGTAGAATGTCCCTTGTTTTATTAGTGTTTCGATTAAGTACGTTATAAGTAGTGTTTATGTATAAGTGCCATGAATAAAACTCGTATAATCTCACCATCATGTGACCACGTTCCAAAATAGGTTACGTATGATAGCTTGAAAAGTTGCCGGATGTATCGAAATAAAAGTAAACAATTTTGTCCTTAAGAACAAAAACAATTTGTAGCTCTGATGCTCGTACTTTCTTCTTCAGGTTTACTGCTTCGTCTATTCCTTTATCGTTGTGATCAGCTCCATTTTGCTGTTTATTGTCTGGGAACCGTGGGCTAGAGTTGACTCTTACCTCTATGAACCGTTGGTCAATGTCAGCTACTTCAAACTCTCGGACGCTGATATCAATCAGTTCAAAACGGATGTGATCACCAGCAACAAAGCTGTGCTGCTTTATTTAACTGATCCCAACCCATGGATATTTGGAGCGGAGGTCTTCTGTCTGATGTGGTTCGTTGTAGATTGTGTAGTACATTTCTCGGCATGTCCACACAAGAAGCGTTATTTTCACGATATCTTTAACATTGACAAAGCGCACATAATATTGTGCATGTTTATTGCGAAATTGTTCGTAACCAATAAACACATTATAGCGAACTCGACAATTCTCTACGTTTATATCGTTATCAACGCAATTAGCATTTTCCGTTGTTTCCTTATTATAAGACTACGGAAAATATTTCGCCGTTTTGACATTCTCCTCATTGCTCTATTGAAAAGTTGCAACGAATTTTTACTTTTGCTGGTATTGTTTTTAGTCAGCATTTCTGTGTACGGCACTATGATTTACTTTGTCGAAATCAAGAATAACACGTTCGAGAATGTCGGGCTTGCCATGTGGTGGTCACTGATTACCATGACGACGGTTGGCTATGGAGACTTCTTTCCCACAACGACTCTAGGATACATCGTTGGAGCCGTGTGTGCTATTAATGGCATTATCGTGATAGCCTTGCCGGTGGCCGCCATCGCGTCCAACTTCTCCAAGTTCTTTTCAAGGTTTGAGGACTCAGAGAGACACAAGAAGGATGTGGAGGCTGAAAATAATAGAAAAAAGAATGCTTAATTTGAACGAGAAATTGTGGAGCTTATTATGCACTGTCACACGGGACCACCCAAAGTCCCTATTGAAAGGAGTATTTTAGTTGTGCGACGGGGAATCGAACCTGCGACCCCTGGATTGATAGACGAATGTGTAGCCAATAGACCACGGATCCGCCAACCCGGAAATATCATATGCATGCATAAGTCATCTATAACTTTGTCCAGTCATCTTCATCTTTTTCTTCTATAATTATGACGATATCTATCATACTCTTTCGGGAGCCTTAGAATTAGAAGTGAGACAATTAGCTCTAATAAGAAAATGTATTTGTATTTGTCCATGTTTGAAGAAAACCTGTTAAACGTTTATTATTTTTCTGATCCCTCTGTGAAAAAGTTCATAGAGTTATGCAACTAAAAAATGACAAGAAATCATTAAGTTATCTGTGTTTGTTAAAGATGCACCACAAAAGGTAATTGTATGTGGGAGTTTTACATATTTGATCATATTACTTATATACCACTATTCTATTCCATATTTCATATGTTGTATTACCTGCTCATTTGCCGTGTCTGTGTTAACATTTGTGGTTACGAAGTCGATGTACCAAGTACAAATCTGAATAAACTGAAATCTGTTCTGGGGCCGAAATTATAAAGCATCTTAGTGAACATTTTCAACTTAGTGAAATAAGTAATTTGTTCTAGGTTTAATTTAAAGAAAAGGAACAATGTTATTACACCAAAAATATGAAATATTGCAAAAGATCGAAATAAAAAATGCATCAGAATAAATTTAATGAAAATAGGGAGAATTTGAAATAATCATTGATTCACTAAGTTGAAATCTTTCACTAAGAAGCGTTATGAAAACGGCTATGGGCTGTTATTTTTTGATCTGTATACTAGTGTATACATTGTCGCGCAGACATTTAATGATATCATTTCGTTAGTGGTAATTATTGGATATTATAGTTTCATATTTGCATATTTTGTATATGATACTTTTTGCTGATGACATTATGAGCCCTATTTACTACAGAGCCTCAAAGCTTACAGCCTCAGCTCAATTGTTTAAACAAGTATTCACGTAAGGGGGATTTGAAAGCCATTGTTAATAAAACTACACAAAATGTATTTTCCAGATGATAACATAGAAACAGTTCACTTGCTTAAATTTAGCTATAATGGCTCTCTCAATGATCCTTTAAAAACTCTCAATGAACAAGCATTAAAAGCTTTTACCAATCTCTTTAATATCTATATTTAGAACATGTTTGTGAGGTCATCCATTGTTCTTTTTGTACTCTATATGGGTTATTGGACTGCGTTCTGTGCTTTATTTCTATTATCTGTTTAGTAATGGAGAGTCATTATTCTAATAATGGGCAGTAGAAATATTAGTATGATAGAATCAATCCGCGTGCTGATCAACTTTTTTTCTTGTATTGTGTAAAACTTCTAGTAATCTTCTAATATGGACCGCTGACGTCATAAAAATAGATTTTCATCAAAATACAGTGATATACGGACCGATCGAGTTTATATATACAAAGAAGGGACAAATTAATGTGAGGTATAATATTTTCAAATGGCGTGACAGTGTCCAATAAGTTGATGACAATAGCGCAATGAAATTCATGATTTGGACCTCGTTGTTTCCATGTTTTAAGCGATAAATTATAAGCCTATATGTGGATGATTGTATAATATGTGAATATGAAAATCTGACTTGGTTTCAGACTGGTGATAATGATTGATAATGATTATTTGTATAACTAGGTCGCCGTAAGCATATCGGACAAACTATATTATTCATTAAGTTTCATTCTCAATTGATGGAATACTTAAACATCCTTAGGCTAAACTATTGCCACATTCACCATTAATAAATATCTTATATAATAATATATTTCCTGTGGTGTACCAATTTAATATCGTACGTATCGTGTCTAGAAAACCCGTGTGCAGCCATTCATGTCAAAAAAGGATGTTTTTATTATACATGTACATCCGATAGCGTGAGCCATTGTGACAATGTGACGTCCGTCGTTCGCCCTCAACATTTTACTTCAAGCAACTTCTCCTCCTATGCAACGTGGACAAGTTTAACCAAACTTCACAGGAATGTTCATTGGGTGGTTCTCTTTCAGATTCATTCAATAAAGTGGTTCCATGCAGAACTCTGGTTACCATGGCAACAGTAATGCTCCTTAGATGACCCTCTATCAAATTTTACACCCTATGTTGATCCGCATAAAAAACAGCGGGGCTAATTTGCACTATGTGTCTATATGAAAAACGTTGGCTATCTTTTACTCAGAATCGGATGGCCCGATTTCAAAATATTTTCACAAGAATGTTCCTTAAATGAACTTCTTCTAAATTGATTCACCCTGTTTTGATTCACAGAAAAACATGGCCGTCAGGGGCGCGGTTATTTTTCAAATTTAATTAATAAAAAATATAAGTAAACAAGAAATGCCGCAATGCGACGAAACCAGGTTTTCAATGATTGACAGAATATGTGCAGCTTTTGTTGTGAGATACAGCTTAAACTTTGTTTTTCTATTTATAGTAACACTGACCTCGACCTTGACCTTAGGGCCCCAAATGCGATCCCATAGAAGTCCCCCATAAACTCTTCATACATAACAAGTTTGGTCACACTATGCTAACCCTAACTAAAGTTAGTTCTTCAGTACCTAACAGTAATCTATTTAAGTAAAAGTGACCTTGACCTAGACCCCAGGGGCCCCTAACGCAATCCATAAACTCTTCATATATACCAAGTTTGGTCGCAATATGTCAACCTTCATTAAAGTTATTCCGTAATAACCGTGTTTTTTAGTGCAGTGACCTTGACCAAAAGGACCCCAACTGTAATCCCATGAAAGGTCTCCTTAAACGTTTCTTACATGTATATACCAAGTTTGGTCACAATATGTCTACCCTTACTTACGTTATTCATTACCAACCATTTTCCTTTTTTAGTAACGGTGACCTTTAAAAAATCCATTTAACCAAATATATAAGTCTTTCGCATGTGACATAGCACATTTAATAAATCTGAAATTTGGCTAAACATACCACCGGTATATTAAGTTGGATATGATTCTGGGTCGTGTCATGGACCTATATAACAGTGTATAGGTCAGCAGTCATGTCAGCCATTATGTCAGAGAAATGTTGGTTGGTGTGTTTTAGGTTAACAATTCAATTTTCAAATTACCTAAAAAAAAGCTTTAAATTGGTACAGTAAAAAGTGATGATTTGAACAAGCAGTCATAGAAATTAAGTCAAGCAAGTGTTGGGAAGCTTTTTGTACGACAGTTTTCAGTGGTGTCACTTTGCCAAAATACTAATAATATGTTGATGAATGGACACTTATTATCTCTCATGACTATAACTTACTGCGAGTTATTTTGATTTCATATTTTCATAAATTTATCCAAAATCTCATTCAAATAACTCATACACAAATACAAATAATTGTTTTAGATAAAACATAAAAATTAAACAAATAAAACAGTTTAACACATTTTATTATATTCTGCACTATTTTAAACATCAACATAACAACGGTACTTCAGGCTAAATCATTATTGCAGTCAGAATTCCTCAGTCATTTCCTAGCAAAAACAACCTCAGATATATAGAAGTACTTCTGAAAATTAATATTAATTAATTATAGTGTTTTAACCTGTTATTTCTATACATAATTTCAAATTGATTCCCAGTCAATTGTTTTAATTGCATTAAAAATGAATAATTCCAAGATGAAAGGCCCAATGTTTCATTGCTTCATTGAATTAACCACCTGATCTACTTTCAGCATGGTTAAATACAAAGATTTCTGACATAGTAAACCTCTAAACATATACATCTGAGTTTGTTATCACTGGAAAATGTCCGTAAAAGGTGTTTAGATCTCACTATTGGGTATGCTCATTCGCACTGCCTAAGCTCTGGTTATAAATAACATGATAAAAGTAACAACTATACCGAACAGAACAAAAGCTTTATTTTGACCTAAGCATTACAAACTCATCATGTACAAACTGTTAACAAATAAACAAACAAAGCATGGTATGCGACATGTGAAAAAAATAATGCTCATAAATTTTATTTCTTTAAAACACATTGAAATAGAGAGAAACTAATTTACATTAGCTTAACAAGAATACTCATTTACTTGTTCAATGACAATAATTTGCAAACTCTCAACATATCTATGATTTGTTTATCATATGGGGCAAGTAGTGGGGCCTCAATTTTGTTTTATTTTATTGTTTATGTAGCAATAACTGTTGACAATGGATTTTCTGATATATCCATTCTTTTTTTCCACTCTTTGGCTTTCAGTGAAAAAAATCAATAAATAGATTATTTGTATAAATTCGCAATTTCAATAAGAAATGCACCACTTCTTTATTGGGGCTCTTTACAGTCAGAGATTTTATATATCTAGGAAGAATCCCTTAATCTTACGACATAAACAACGCAAATTATGTTTTTAAGAAAGTAATCCGAAGAAAATACTTATAGTTGAAAAGATCTCTGATTGTTGGCTATACCAGCAGAACATTTATACCTTGCATATTGAAAAAAAAATGCTTATCTGACTTTTATATAGGATTTCTGACTGAAAAACCAAAGCTACCTAAATTCAGAACAATTATACATTTGCACATTTTTTCAGCTTTTGTTCAGATGATTAGACCACAGGATCTTAAAGATGAGTAAATCTTAAACAAATATGTAATGTAAAGAAAATGTGAAACAAACATGAATTTAACTGTCAAAAGTTTCAAATAGTCTCAGTTTATCAAATTGTAGGTCCTTTGAAAGACTGTGAGTCAAAGTCTCAGTTTATCAAAGCATAGGTGCTCTGAAATACTACGAGTCAATGTCTCAGTTTATCAAAGTGTAGGTCCTCTGAAAAACTATGAGTCAATGAAAGTCTCCATTTATCAAAGAGTCAGAGTCTCAGTTTATCAAAGTGTAGGTCCTTTGAAAAACTATGAGCCAAAATCTCAGTTTATCAGAGTGTATGTCCTCTGAAATACTATAAGTTAAAGCCTCAGTTTCCTTTATAATGAGTAGATCCTTTAGGATGTTACTTGATTATTTACACAATATATATATATTATAAATGAATGAATTTATCTAAATTAATCAAAGTCCCAGTCTTCATCAAAGTGTAGGTCTTCCATCTCCTCTGCAAGAACATCCACAGCAGAGTCATCTGAAAATAATAGCATATAAAAACTGAGGTACAATTCATAATTTTTGATATGGAAATGATCTGAGTTACAATTTAAGTACTGTATATCATTTAAATTGCACAAAATTAAGTTTATGATAAAGTAGCAAATTCTAAACCAGAAAATATATTCAATTTACTGTTTTTCTCTGATGATGGTCCTGTTGGTTTAAAACTAACAAACCAGAGGTTATTCCTCCAAGAACCCTAGGAGTGATTTCATACCAAGGAGACATTTTCAACAGTGCTGTTCTACTGTGTAGTTTCTCTCCTAGGTAAGAAAATACTCCTAGGGTTCTTGACAAAACAGCCCCCAGGCTAAACATAAACAATCCTGAAAAATCAGGCGTCAAAAATTGAAGCCCTATACAGTACATTTCTTGCTCTTAAACTTTTATTAGTTCAAAAGAATAATCATAACATGAGCATTTGTAGCAGAATCATTATGAATAATTCATGACCTGTTTATGAATTTTAGAATTTGCTATTAATGGAGTCTAATCATTTAAGCTAAACCATACTATGCTTTCATGTTGTCAAGGAGTTGAGGTAGTTAGGCTAAGGAGGTGTGAAAAAAAAAGAAGAAAAAACATAAAATGGGAAATGACCCCAAGATATTTTTTCAAACCATTTCTCTAGTTATGTAATGGAAAATGTAATTTATTTTCAGTCTTGTCACTCTTCAGTGATTTTTGAGTATTATTGGGATTTTTTTCTTTTAAAAAAAATGAGTGACACTTGTCTAAAACAGTTTTATTGGAACTCTTTTTTACTTCTTTTTTTTCTCCTCCGACACAATATATTTCATGCATTAAATCGGTTAAACAAAATATTTTACAAGAGATGTTTTATCAAACAGAATGGCCCGTTAAGTCTGATGCATGGGGTATGCATTTAACTGGAAGAATAAAGTTAAAATAAGACTTAACTTTATAAACCATGACCATTTTATCATGATATGAAATTAAATCTATTAACGTAAAGTCCAAATAAAATGTTATAGTTTTGCACTAATAAATATAAGTACAGTCGGTGAATTTATGATTATAACCTATGTGAAACTACTGCAGTACAAAAATGCTCCATTTCATCACGACCTAAATCATTTCTGGTTGAACAAACATGCTTTGAAGCAATGTTTATGGCAAGTTATTCAAATAACATTTTCGTAAAAACACAGTCATTTGAACTAAACATATGATTGATAAAATTTCATGTCAAAGCTATGTCATTTTGATTTTGTAACAATATTACAAGAATGTCAAGGAGTTGTTTTTCAAACTTTAAATCTCCTAACCCACCAGGAAGCAAGAGATGTTTCTCAAACATTACGCCCTCCAAGTCCTGCTTTGCCAAAAACATGAGGAAGATTGCATGTATTTTCAGTATTAAATGATCCTACATAATACCTTTTCACAGATACTGCCAAAATGAACATTTCACAAAATTTAATATCATATCTGCGATTTTGACATTTGACCTACTGACCCCAAAAATATTTGTTGACCTTGACATTTGACCAACAAAACTTTGAAAAAAAATACCAGCTCATGCTCAAATTATTAAAGTCAAATCTTCCCTTAAGAACAGTCAATACAAGTTACCACATCTTTTGCCAGTTTGCAGCTTCCAGAAGCAGTGTAAAAGGGTAAAGTAGGGAGAAAAGGACCTAGCATATAGTACTCTTCTTTTGGAGTTGTTTAAGGACAATAATAGAAGTAAAGAAGAGCCAATGACCAGTACCTTTGGGTAATTTTGAAGCGTCCAGTAGTGGTGTAACAGGATGTAGAAGGGACGGAAGGACTGAAGTACTCTTCTTTCGGAGGTTCTTCAGGAATGGATGGGTCAACAATGTTGCAGCGCTTGGTCTGAAAACATGTGTTGGCTATATTACATCCAATTTGACTGACTAGAGACGTATTATGTGGTTTTATACCCCTGAATTCCCATGCTTGTTTTACACTTACTTATAACTATTTTGTAGCTTAATACAACCAAATTCATAAAATTAAAATAAATTGTGGGGTTATTGTGACACAATTATGTTTTAAAACAAAATGATTATAATTATATAGTTTTACTGGTTTCAAAACAATAACAAGATATGTCAACCCGAACTAAAGTTATTCTGTTTTAACCGTTTTTCTATTTTTAGTAACAGTGACTTTGAGCATGACTCTAGGGACCCCAAATGCAATCCCATGAAAGGTATCCATAAACACTTCCTTTATACCAAGTTTGGTCAACTCTTACTGAAATTATTCAGTTTCATAGGTGAGTGTGACGCCGCCCAGCTGTCCGCCTGCCCTAACAACGGTGTTCATCATTCTTATAACCATGTTTCACTATGTGTAAACCTGGTTAACAATGACCGTATGTTAAATAATATCTGAATACAGTTCCATACATTTTCATCATTGTTTTAAGTTTAATAAAATTGCCTGGAAACAATCCACATATTCTGTGTAACACAACAAGATACCGTATTTGAGGATCTCTCTCCAGACACAGTTCCACAAAGTGATGAAAGGTTGGTGAAAAAGTTCTACTGTAGGCGTAACCCAGGGCGCTGTTCTTCTGGAGGGCGTAAGACACATTGTCTATACCAGAGTCTTCTGTAATGTCAGAAATGTATAGAAAAGTTTAAAATAAAATTGAATTTTAGATTCTAACTTACTGTTAGAAAAATGTGAAAACTGCAAAGGAGTGAATATTTTTTGTCATATCAAGGGTGGTATTCATAAAACTTTTAAAGGCATTTTCTAACTTATGTATCTCTCCAATTATATGATATAATAAGTGAATTATAGCTGAAATACTTTCTTTTTAATAGAATTATAAAAGATACATACTTTTATGTTACACACACTTATACATTTCTTTAAATTTGAATATGAAGACTTAAGGGAATCAACCCACGTTAAGAAATAAATAAAGAAGTTTTATGAATACCGCCCCAGAACACCAACTCAAAGCAGATTATTAAAAACTTTTCGGAATTTTAAATCATTCAACCCTTCACTTAATCTTTAAGGCATATCAGGCAGTGACACAAGATCTTCGGTCAAAATGACTTATGCCAATTTTGATAAATATTCATGTTTATTAATTTTGTAGGAATCAATCGCAAATATTTTAAGTAAATATCTCAACATTTAAAAAAGATCTAAGGATATCAGCATAAAAGCTTGATGTTAAAACTTAATGCATGATTTGATGTCACGAACATGAAAATGTAGATGCATGGAGATTAATCAACATTTGACTTTGTTTCCCAAAAGGATATTTCTTAAAGTAACACTAAAATTAGAAAAAAATTGTTGCTATGATTTTGTATAAAATGATCAAGCACCAAGTTAAATGAATATAAAACGAACTAATTCCTGCCAAAATTGGACATCTTTTTACTTTAAACTTAGTGATTAAAAGTAACAGTTTGTCTAAAGACACAGAATATAGCCTTACAGTCAAGTTTTTGTATGTCATTCCCAGTGAAATTTTTAAACCTAACCCCTGTTTCAGACTCACCAGGGTCAGTGACATTCTCATCGGCAGTCAGATCGCCAATGGTAGTGGAGTCCGCCAACACAGGCTTGGTACCATTCAACTTTTCCAGCAACATCTGAACAGGAAAAAGGCACAAAAATCAGTAATAACATCATGGTAAAGGTAAAAGTTCAATGGTCATTTTTTTAATAGATGTCATGTTTCAAATAGATGTCATTTTTTCGAACAATAAACTATAACCAATATCTCAAAAGAGATTACCAGTTTTTTTAAAATAGGCACTATATAGTGACCGATATTGACATGCCATAAAAACTATTTCTAATGAAGATGATAGTTAAGTTTTGTATTAAATTTCAGAAAACAGAATGAACATTTGCACGAATTTATTAATTTTGGAAAATAACATTGTAGGAAATTGAAATTAATCAAAAAGTATACTGATATTTACTTGCATATCATTCCATGAAATAAATCTCAATTTTACAAAAACAAATGGACAGATTAAAAATTAAGATTTTTTAACACACTCTGGAGGAAATTTTATTCAATCTTCATAACATGTTGATTATAGAACTTTTCATCTTAAATTTGAAATTAAAAGTTACTGTATAACCATAAATTTGAATTAAAAAGTTTCAATCTAAAGTTTGCATTTAATAAATCTTACACTTGCATAAAGAAGTTATTATCTCAGATTTGAATTTATAGCTTACAATTTTAAATTTGAGCTAAGAAGCTATAATCTTGATTTTGCAGTTAAAAGTTTTAATCCTAAATGTGAGTTTAGAAGTTATAATGATAATCTGATTTTTGCATTTAGAAGTTATATTTTAAAATATCAATTTATGAACTTAAATTTGCATTTTTAGATGATTGTACCGGTTCTCTAAACAGTTAAAAAAAGGTTAATTCACCACAACCTAAATGCTTAAAAGCTATTGTTTATTTTTGCTTAAATAAAAGGGCCAAGTCCAACTACCATTCCTGGCTTTTGCAGATGCATGAACATCTTACTAACCCACCTGTGTTGGAGGCATATCAGTAAAGGGGGCATAACCATTGGCCAGCTCACACGCTGTTATACCCAGACTGTAGATGTCTGTCTTTGTGTCGTAACCTGTCAAGTTCTGAAACAAACAAATGAAAATACTAATATAGGTAAGGAACATACGCTCTCATAAAGAAAGAAAAGCTACATCTACAATATGGTTGAGGTTGAGATTGATCTAGTTGGTATAGATGGCCGCCACTGACCCAAGAGGTCGTGGGTTCCATCCCTACCAGGGATGGGTTTCATGGCCTCTCAATATGGGCATCAGTACCGATTTCCAGGAATGGGGGACTGCCAGGAATGGGGGACTGCCAGGAATGGGGGACTGTAGTGTGATATAAACTACCAGCTGTTGTAACCATCAAGCTCAAGGAAATTAGTATAAACTATAGCTACAATTGCATGTATCAAAACAGTAATAAATGCTGTAATTGGCCAAAAAAAGCCTGAAAGCATCGCTCTTGTAAAATTTACCTTGGCTGGCTTAATATCAAATTTTGCAGTTTACACAGCCAGAAGTGTAACAATTACTGATGCAAAGTAATTAAGTTAGAGCTAAGTGTTATTGGTTTAAAGTCTTAAGCATCTGCTTTGAGGGTCACAGAAAGGTCCCAGGTCATACTGAAACATGTCAATTTGTTTCAGTAGATTCTTTGCCTAGCTCACAGCATAAGACGATAGTATTGAGAAATTTGGAGTGCTCAGTAACTGGTTACATCCTTGACAGCTGTCTTTTGAGTATAAGTTCTAAACACCGGGCACGTCAAAGAACTAAGAGGTCTCTTTGAAAGGAGCTAGAGTATCCCACCTGCATCACCTTGTATCTCACTCTGTACCTTGTATCTCACTCTGTACCTTGTATCTCACTCTGTACCTTGTATCTCACTCTGTACCTTGTATCTCACTCTGTACCTTGTATCTCACTCTGTACCTTGTATCTCACTCTGTTTCTTCCACTCTGCTTATAAATATCTAGATGGGATTGGAAATTGCATTCACTTCTATCTCATGTCACCTATGACTTAAAAAAACTCTTTAAGTAGTGTGAGGGTCACAGCAAAGTCAAGCCATTATGCAGCAAATGAGTGCAGGCAGACCTTAAACAAAAACGAACATACTTATTTAACGAACATACTTATTTTAATAATAAGTCTTACAACACTACAAACCTGTTCCAATATTTCCGGACTGAACCAGCACAGCATTTTCTGTGGGTGGTTAGGGTACACATAGATGGAGTGGTTCCATTCTCCATGCTCTATGAGACGACAGGAGTTACGTAGACCTGACATACAGACGCGACCCGCAGCTGATATCAATATATGACTAGCTTTTACACTTCTGCAAACAGAATAGAAATATCCGTTGTTTAAACAGTAACTGCACATGCTTTATATACATCTGTATTTAACTTAAATTAAAATATCACATGAATAAAACATGTTTAAAATGTTTCTTGTAGACTTTTACATGTCAATAGTTACATAAATTTCCTGAAAATTCAAAACAATTTTAATTAAAAACACCCCTTACCACATGTATGAAGTCATTTTCAAATGATTTACTTGCACTGTTTCAAGGTCTTTCACACATCTATTTAGTTATGCACCCATGTGCCATCATTTATTTACAAAATACCCAGGGGTTTGGGTTGACATTTTTGTAGCCAATATAAGGTTAAGTTCCCAATGACAAAAGGACAGTTTTTTCCCAAACATATATCTATTTTCAATTTAATATGTTCTATTTGAATCAATATTGTTTATCCTTATTGAAGTTATTAAAGCTCGCAAATAATTGGCTAAAAAGAGTCTTTTGGTATATTTCACATCCATAATGAATTAAGAAAATAAACTCCGAATTAGGTGAAAAACCATGCGAGATTAACAATTCTGAATGCATAGGTCATTTCCCTAAATACTGAAATAAACAATAGCTGTCACAGAGACAGTGCGCTCGACTATTCCGCCGCTTTTCAATGTAAGGATTAAAAAGTTTTGGCGAAACATGCATGAATCACTGTTAAATTACATTTCAATGCAATACATGATGTGCTGAGATATTAACATAAATGTGGTTACATGGAAAATTTTAACCAGATTTTTTTAGTCTAATAATAAAGGGCCATTATTTGCAAAATATTGTTATCTAACTTGGTTATTCAATTAGGTTGGGTGGTTGAATACCATCGTATAAAGTCTCAACGCAATACATCAAGTAGTTGCTGAGATATTATCCTATGTGTGCTAACATGCAAGACCTTAACCAGAATTTCTAAGTCTCATAATAATGGGGCAAAAATTATATAATATGAAAGATAGAGTTATCTTACTTGATTAAAGAAGAAGGTTAAATGGTTGGGAGCCTGTGTGTAAAGTTTCAATGCAATAAATGATGTATTCACTTTGGTATTGACTTAAGAGTGGTTACATGCAAAACCTTAACAAGAATTACTATGTCAAAAAAGGGGCTATTATTTAAATTTAATACAAACAAGAGTTATCTAGCTTGGTTAATTAAGTAGGTTGGATGGTTGAGTACCATTGTATCAAGTCTCAATGCAATACCTCAAGTAGTTGCTGAGATATTAACCTATGTGTGCTAGCACGCAAAACCTAAACCAGAATTTCTAAGTCGAAAAATAAAGGGCAATTTTTTGCATTAAAGCAAACTAGAGTTATCTTACTTGGTTCATTAAGTAGGTTGAATGGTTGAGTACCATTGTATCAAGTCTCAATGCAATACCTCAAGTAGTTTCTGTGATATTAACCTGTGTGTGCTTGCACGCAAAAACCTAAACTAGCATTTCCAGGTGGAATAATAAAGGCCTATGATATGCATTAAATGCAAACTAGAGTTTTCTTACTTGCTTAATTAAGTAGGTCTGATGGTTGAGTACCATTGTATCAAGTCTCAATGCAATACCTCAAGTAGTTGCTGAAATATTAATCTATGTGTGCTTGCATGCAAAACCTTAACCAGAATTTCTAAGTCGAATGATAAAGGCCTATTATTTGCATTAATGCAAACTAAAGTTTTCTAACTTGGTTAATTAAGTAGGTTGGATGGTTGAGTACCATTGTATAGAGTCTCAGTGCAATACCTCAAGTAGTTGCTGAGATATTAACCTATGTGTGCTTGCATGCAAAACCTTAACCAAGGTGTGACGCCAACACCGACGCTTGGGTGAGTAGAATAGCTCTCCATATTTTTCGAATAGTCGAGCAAAAAATACACCGAAACCATCTTTCATTGGTCAGCTGATTGCTTTATTGGCAACTGGCAACTCGTTGATTATTCTATTTACCTGTGAATGATACCTCGACCATGCAGATATTCAAGGGCACTGAGAATGTCTCGTAGTATGTAAGCGATACTCTGCTCTGGTAGTCCACTGTTAAAGTAGGCGTGCATCAAGTCCCGACAAGATCCTGCAAGTTAAATTGGAATTTAAAGGATTCCACATAGGGTTCATTTTAATGAAATAATTTTGTTTATGAATTTATTAAGAATAAATTTTTTTGTGATGTGTTTATGGTCTGCATCAAACAATTTCACCCGAGGGCATGTGTAGAAGACAGTAACGAGGCTCACCCAGTTACAAGCAACACATTGAGCCTGAGGGTCAGATTTTTCAATCTGGATCTGACACACATGTTTGGTTTTTGTTCTTGCATACCTGAAATTTTCTACTTCTGAGACTTTAAGACATCTTTTTCTAAGAATCCATTTGAAGAAACAGTCAAACCCTTTGAATATTTAATTATTTCAGAATTTTAAACTTAAATTATGCATATGAGTTGTACTCAAGTAAAGCTCACCATATGCCATGAGAGGCATGACAGTCCAGACCTCGTTGTTATGGACAAATGATGTGTAGTAGGGCAGGATTGCCTCATGGTTCAGTTGTTTGCACACAACTATCTCATGCTGAAATGGATAGAAGGACTACCGGTACCACCTTTTTCATATGATTATATTTGCTATGATTTAAATGTGAGGCGTTTTTTTTAATTTTTTTTCTGTATTTTTGAGAATTAACCATGTACATGGGTTTATAAGTTATAAAAAAACTTCAATAAATGAGCCCCAACAGCAATGCCTATGACGAGTGCCTTTTAAGTCTCACTTTACCAGTTTTTACAACTTATATAGATGATAATTGTTTGTTTCATTGTAAGATAGAAATACATTTCACCGTTTGAGCACCAAGTTTTATTTCACAAATTGCTTTGCCAACAGTGAATTTTTACTTTTGGTGTTCACGAAGTTAAACATATTGTAAACCTACACTGAAACTATCATTTTTTATCATTTCATGCTTGATATCCATTAAATTTTTTATTAATTCCAAATTGAATTAAAATTGCGCCAAATTGTAGCTGAATGATGTCATACCGGAAATGATGTAATTAATTTTTCTTCCAAGGACTATATGTGTGTTTACATTTGTTTTTTGAAAGCAAACAGTTACAGGCTTTAATGTAAGAGACAGTGAAATTATATTTTGATAAATTCACTGATTGTCCTTTATCATTCTATGAAGATGCCTTACTGGTAAAGATAATTTTTACAGTATTTCCAGCAGTAAAAGGTAAAATATAAAGATGGCTTGAATACCCTTACAAACATGTCCATGTAAATCATAAATTCTTGTGTATCATTCAACATACCTGCAGGGTTTCAAAGTCTATTTCGGGACTGTCGAGATCTATCTGTCTGATGGCAACATTATGCCCAGATGCTACGTGTCTGGCCACCGATATTGTGGCTGCATCATTCAAGCCTTTACCTACATAAAAAACAACCCAAGTAAAAATTCTAGTTGAACTTGCTGAATGTATTTGCATGTATTGAAATGTAGGTAAATGCTTTGAAATTGTTCAGTTTATTTATATGACAAAAATTAATGTGGTGAAAGCTTAGATTTCAATAATGCTTTAAATGATGATTCTTTTGTAAATTTATGCTTTCAATTTGCATAATTAAAACAGAAGAAAAGACTACTTCAGGAAAAAGTAACATTTAAGTCACTGCCATTCAGACAGAAGACAGCTTTTTCTTTTAAATAACAGTCATGGACTTCACACATAACTTTACAAAACACATTGAACAAGTCTGATTATGTCATAAAGATGTCATAATATACTTATCTCAATGAAGAGGGCAGCTTAAACTACTGGTAACCCTCACCTATGGTAGTGTATATATCGTACTGAAGTGGCTCATTGCCATATTCCAGCATTATATTGGGGAATTCCCCTCGTGATGAATGCTGGCTGCCTAGTGGAGTAGCATCAGCCTCAGTCTGCAAGTACCAGTATACAAATAATGCTTAAAAGTTCACCAATACAAACAATACAAGTTATTCTCAGATCAAAGTTTTCCATAAAACCTATTAATGTCCATATACAGTAATTCTTGTACTTTACCGTATATTGATTTTCTTGTTTAAAGACTGTATATTGTTTAAGTAAGACATTATGAAACGTAAACTAAAATTTACTCAAAAGTAGATATATATATATAATACATTAAATACGACCATGAATATGCATTAATAGTTATTTTACTTATTGGGTTTAAAAACCTTTAACTCACTGGTTTCTTGAGGTAAGTTTCCGTGTCATAAGGTGGTGAATCTGTCGGGCTTGACACCTTTTCTCTGGATCTACTGCAGTTCTGATTTCAATAATATTGAGGGAATAAAACAACAAATCTTCATTTACCGTAAATCAAATATTGCATTTGATAATTATATAAACAAGTAATTATCTCACTTCCTGACTTATCTATCTAATCTTGCTTAAGCAAGTCAGTTTTTAAGATTGTAATAAGTAAAACTATTTTCAATGCATTATGACAAAAAAAATCAAAGATTTTTAGTAGTTTACGGTATACTATATTTTGATATAAGTATATGCTATAGGCTTCATCTCAAAATATTGAGACTTAAAGGTGATATCGATGGCCTCACTTCCAAATGTGGAAGCTACAAAATCCCATGTTTTCAGTAGCAACGGTTTTAGTATTTAATCTTGGTAATTTGGTCACACACCTTTTTACAAGATGCGGAAATTACAATTTTTGTAGTTAGCAGAAATTACAATTTTTGTAGTTATGATTTCTGAAGATTTGGCATTTTTGCTTCTCTGTGAGATGTCCAATCATTGTTCAACATTTTGATCACATGATACAACACATTTTCTCATTGGACTATTTACTCCGCATTTTGCAGTTAGATGCGGCTTGCCTTTATGATTTATGAATCTTCCTAAAGGCCAGAAAGGCATGAAATCCCTTTAATTAGATGGTGATATATCTATTAAAATTAAGTTTATTTAAGTAGTTGAATCAGTCCCAATGAAAAACAATTTGTCAAAATGCTTACTGGCTAAGGTCACAAATCTGAACACTTTTTGAGGTCTTTTACAATTATCTTGGAGAGTTTTTGTTGTAGTAAGTTAAAATTTTGTATGAAAGATCTTTGGTTAATGTGAAAACATCTGACAAAGTACAGATTCACGATTTCATCGATTTTATGTCGAAAAACATCCATTTTATGGACAGTAAATCACCCTTAAATTTATGCTATGGAGGGCACGAATACCGAACACTTGAAAATTGAAAATTACATGGTCATACAGTTATAATTAATAGGTATGCTACATTAAATAAACACTTAGTTTCAAAGTTATTTATTATTTCCTATGTTTTTTTAAAACATGTGATTCAAATGTAAAGCATGATTTCTATTCATAAATATCTTAAATGTACGTTAACATAACTGCAAAGCCTCAAAGGTACACATGCGCCCTCTGACGTTATTCCCCCGTGTGCTACATTTTGATCTTAAAGCGTATTCACATTGAATAGCATTTTAAGAAAAATACTTACAAACACAAATTTCACAAGTGTGACTCAGGCAAGCCTCTGTATGATCTAGATCATTGATCATGGTTAGAGAGTATTTTAGCAGGTGTTCGGGATTTGTGCCCGGTTCGGAAATGTACAGTCAACCAGTAACCTACTGTCGGCGCAGCTCAACTACATGTATACAGGCTATTTTCTTCCTTGTCTTCATATCAAAGAATTAATAAATGAAATGAGATTAGCAAAAACTGCCAACTTACCAGGAATGACATTTAGCCCAATTTAGGCTAATCAAGCTCTCATACTCTGTGATGTTTTACTGCTTGTCGATTATCAGTAGACAGGACCCTACAAAATTAAACGATTCATAAGTGAAAATGTAGAGAGGTAAAGCAGGTGGCTTAACACCCAAATTCATTTATAGGGCCCAAACAGGTGTTCTGGTGTCTCTAAGGTTCTACAGGTCTACAGTGTTGATAACACAAGTCACACATGTAGAGGACCATAGGCCAGTTACTGGAGAACTAATGTTGTTTATATCAGTTTGCTGGTAATTAAATATTATTTTTCTAATTGCACCAAAACGATACCTACGTTACTGACGCCAGTTGTGATTTTTAATCTTCTGACATTAAGCAACAGTTAAAAAATGCATATAAAACACGTTTAAACTCAGTTTTCAAAAGAAATAAACATTTCCATTGTTATCAAAATCAGAAATCTTTGATACATCATATTATTCTCATTGAAAAAGGTTGTAAAAACGTGACGACAGCATATCAGTACATACGTTACCACAAAATGCAGCACGTCATTCAGTTATCTAAAGGCAGTAAGAATACACTATTAATTCAGTATTTAATTTCTTTCTAGCATACCAAATATAATTCAATTTGATTTAATTAGTTCTTAGTATGTCAAAAATATATGGAACCGATTTTGTACAAGCAATTCAATGGTTTGAAAAATTATAATACATACGTTACTGACTATTTTCTAATAGGCATGAAGTATTTATTGAAACGTTTCTGCTCCAATGAATAGCTAATGGCAAAGTGATTGTCTCAAAATCAACACATTTTCATGGTTGGTATTTAACAGCCGATATATTGTTATTAAAATGATAAAATAATACATACGTTACCGATACTTACGATACCAAATAATTCGAAACTAATTCGAAACAATCGATAAACATAATATCACCTAGCTTTACCCGATTTGAAGTTTGTAAACCGCCATGATTTAAATATGGAAGGTCATATTTACTAGCTGTATGTTTTTCGGACGTTTCTTGTCTTAACATAATTTGAAGCAGAGAGGCTGATTTGCAGGTATGAACTATTTTGTTGTTTTTAATATTTAGTTTATATAAAAACTGTCTTTTAAATGTGAAAACAATGATATTTTATGATTTCAACTCACGTGGAGTCTAAAGCTTAGAGGAAAGGGGAGCTAAGGATGACAATATAGTGATACATATGTGACCAGTAGTAACGTATGTATCATTATGTTAAAGCACTGATATAAGTAATAAAATAGTGATTTATTTTATTTTTTAGTAATACTAATTGCATATACATATTGATATGTGCAGTAGTGATGAAAAAACATACGTCATTGATTATAATTGAATTAAATTTGATTATTTCATTGATAGTAGTTTGTACAGAAATATGTGAAGTACAATATTGACAGATCGAGCCAATTTTTCTAATTGTTTGCACTTCTTTATCACAAACCTAGTTTTAATATTTTTATTAAACCTGCTGACATCATATTAGAATAAGTAAGACATTCAAAGAAAAGTTTACAGGCGGAACTTTTGGCCAAACATGTTGGAAACGTATGTATCGATACTTACGTTACTTTTATATTGGTCTTTCAGAATGGCGAAATCAAGGAGTGAAATACAAAAGGCGTATAGAGAGAGACAAAAGGCTAAAGGGTCAGCGTTTTTAGAGAAAGAAAAGGTTCGACAGCGCGGTTACTATAAACCTGCATTCACACTATCAGAGAGAAAAAGGGTTGAAAGAAACTCAAAAAACAAATTAAGGAACCGATTATCCAGAATGCGTAAACAACAACAACAAGATGGTTTATCTCAAGTGAACGAAACTTAGTGGATACGAAAGCGGTACTCCTCAAGGAACACAACAAGAGCTACAAGAACCAAGTTGAATTATCGTTAGGTTACCAACATATAGTAATAAATCAAGGGGTATAAAAACAGTGAAAGCCAGAGCGCTTGCAAGGTCTAACAAGAAAGTAAGACAACTTAAGGAATTGAATGAGAGTCTGAGAAAGAAACTTAAAGTCCGGAATCGCAAGATATCACGCATAAGCAAGAGACTAAATGAAGTGAAACACAATACAACTGTGAATAGTACACCAAAGAAACAGACAGAAGCAGACCTCCAAAGTTTGAAACTTACACCTAAAAGCAAACAAGCTATTAGAAGAAAATTATTGTTAAGTAACACTGTCATGTCTGAAATTAAATCAGCACGAGAATCAACATCAGCAAAAAGGCAACAAGGGCTGCACTGAATTGTATCCGGTAGAATAGCAAGAAAATATAGGTGTCTGAATCAAATACAGCGACAGACAGGTCTGTCTAGAAAATCATTGGCTAAAGTGATGGACAAAAATTTGGTCAATATCACGCACAGTGAAAGTCGTCTGTGCATAGCGAGAAATCTGAAAAGTCAGGTAATCGAGTTTCTAAGTCGGGATGATAACAGCCGTTCCCAACCAGGAAAGGCCGATGCTAAGAAGACAGAGTCAGGAGAAAAGCAGCAAACAAGAGTTTTGACAGATTATGTTGGGAATCTGTATGACAAGTTCTTGTCAGAAAACCCTGGAACAAAACTATCTAAAACAACATTTCAACGTCTGCGCCCAAAGAATATTTTGCTCACATCTTTCATATCAAGAAATACATGCCAGTGTGTCCATCATCAAAATATGGCGTTAAAGATCCAGTCCCTCCGTAAACTTGGTATCAAAATTGGACAAAATCCAGAACACCTTATTGCCCGACAAGATGAATTAGATAATATTCTCGAGAATTTGCCAGAAAATGTCAATTTTAAAACCTGGAAAAAGGTTGAGAGCAAAGGCAAGATGAGAATGAAAGTGATCGAACAAAACATTGATTGCAATACATTCAGACAGGACATGAAACAGCAGCTAAAGGCATTTGTTGATCACGTTTCACGTGTCAAGGAACAGTACAAGCAAGTTAGAACTCTCAAGGAAAACCTAGGTGATGACGATATCATGCTTCAAATGGATTTCGCAGAAAATTTTGCCTGCCGATCACTGAATGAGGTTCAAACAGCCTATTGGAACCAAGCAACTGTTACACTACATCCAATAGTGGCTTACTACAAGGCTTCTGGTGAACTCAACCATCAGAGTTTCGTCGTTGTCAGTGATGAGATGTCCCACTCAGCAAGCACAGTGTGTGCTTTCCTTGACCAATTGATGCCATTACTTAAATTGATGAAACCGAACTTGTCTACCATTCATTATTGGAAAGATTCCCCATCAAGCCAATACAGAAATAGGTTCACTTTTTACACCATAGTAAACCATCTAAGCATATACCAGTCAGGGGCAAGGTGGAACTACTTTGAGCCATGGGAAGGGCCCCTGTGACGGATTAGGCGGCACAGTCAAGCGTATGGCAGACGATGCCATAAAACAAGGACACACTATCATACAAGACGCTGAAGAATTTTTCAAATGGGGGATAATGTCAAGCATGAAAGGTGTCAAATTCATATATGTTTCAAAGACAGAGACACAGAAAAAACAAAATGCAATGGGATTAATCACTGCAAAACCAGTGAAAGGGACCATGAAAATGCATGCAGTCGGTATGTCCAAAGAAGTAAACATAATAATGACAAGGGAAACATGTTATTGTCATATTTGTCTCTCAGGCAACTACTGTTCCACATGGCAAAAACAAATATTCACACATACAACCGCAGATACACATGATCATACGAAGAATGATAACGAGGACAATGCCATAGATTGTGTCACGCAAGATAATGGACCAGAGACCAAAACCACAGTAGGGGTAAGGCAAACAACTGTAGAAACAGATCAATCTGAAAAAGCAGTTCATTATATGAGAGCAAATGGTACATCGGCCAGGTCGTTGATAATGATATTGACAAAGCTGAGTTAGAAATCAATTTTATGACACGCGCGAAGGAAATGTACAAATGGCCACAGCATGAAGACCGTATCTGGATTGAATCAAATGACATAATTTTAGGGATGGAAGCGAATATCCGAGTATCCGGATATCCGGATATCACGCAAGTATTTGGATACCAAAATGGGTATTCGAATATTCGTTAAGAATTAAAACTTCAATGAAATAGCTTAGCAGAGACATAGCAATTGTTATAAAACTTTTCAGATGAAATTTTTCAGGTGATCAACAGTGTCTGTCGCGAAGCGGGTATGTGTCACAAATCGTCTGCTAATTGGGTGTTTGCAAAAGGCGTGATATTGTGTTCTTGTGCAGCACCCTGTGAAGTTCTATAACATTGTTTACTATGACAAGTGTTGTTTTATAATCTCAGATGTGCTTAATAGACACTAATTGGCACTAGTTGATATTAAACTGATTGATCATTAATCCGTAGGAATTGATCGTCCAATCACAAGTTAAGGGTCGTGCAAAGCTATTAATGACCAATCGTATTTTTGATGAATATGCATGAAGAAATTATTGCTATCTAAACAATAAATACAAATTTGTTTATCTTTTCACTTTTCAATCAAATGTCCATCATTTTGCATCTTGTAATTGTGTTTTGAATAATTAATCGTTATTCTTGTATCACGACTACGGAAATATGCCTCCAACATTGACTTCGAGTGTTTGGAAGTATTTCACAAAATCCGAGGATGGTAAAAGTGTTGTCGTCTTTTTGTCTTCTTATCTTTTCCGCAATTATATCCTTCATTACAAAACACCACAGAAATTGTAGGTATTGCATTAAATCAAACAATGTTATGAAATAAAATTACAATCAACTATCAAATAATCAAAGCGTCATTTAACATGAAACCTGCTGATAAATAACAAACTCGAAAGCAAGTGGCAGTAACCAAGCAACCACCTCGGCTGAAGTGACTATCAAATTCGGGAGGTGTTTATGTGGTATTCATCATGAGTTTTATGACGTAAAATGAGTTGTTTAGCTTTGATTATAACATTATAAATTATTAAGACTGAGAAAGAATGAATGAAAAAGTGAAATTGCCATATGACGAATTATAAACTAAGTGGACAATTATGTCAAATAACAGAAGGTGGGTGACATATGACAGGAAATTTACTTATTATGAAAACAATTTGATACGAGTATCCGGATAGTATTCGAATACTTGATACGAATATCCGGATACCGATTTCGTATCCGGTTTCCATCCCTACATAATTTGCCGTGTACAGTCTCTTTCTCCTTCCGGGAAATCGGAAAGACTGTTCAGACTTTCCACAGAAGAAGCAGAGAAGATACAGGACATGTTTTCATGTAAACTGATAGAGTGACTTACATAATAATACATACGTTACCACCAAATGTGACTGTTAGCTATGGCTTACCATGTGCAACTCTGCACGTTTAAAACATTTCAACAGTATTGATGAGCTAATGTGAAGTTTTTCATGACATAGGAATGAATTATTGGCGATTCATAACATATGCACTTCATTTAAGTATTAAGTGAAGGTTCTTATGATACATACGTTACATTGTATTTGCTCATTTAAGCAAGTTTATTTTGATTTTGTGTTAATATTAGATTCAACCTTGTCTTTTGTAGTTGTTTCAGTGTTTCACTTTCATAGTTTAATCACAGTTTTTTTAAATACCTAGTTGAACTGTTCGTTTACAATGTTTTGTACAATTATTGTTATCAAAACTGAGATATTTTCATGAAATAAAATGCTAGTACACTAAACATGTGTCAACAACAGAATGATAAATAATTTAAAACAAATATCCCACGTTAAAAACGTTATAGCAGTATTATCTAACTGTTTATTAACATGTTCTCCATCAATTGTGTAATATAACAGTATACTGATACATACGTTACATTTAAACATTCGTAGAAAATGTGATTTTTACCTTATAAAAACAATGTTTGACTAACTGATACTTTAGTTTATATAAAGCAATATAGATCATATCAATTATAGTTGTAAAACAAATAATATAAATTTGACTATAATAAGTATGTTTGATAAAGTTGTCAGTACGTTTCTTAGTTGCCAAATAAAGTTGTCATAAAACGTTAAAATTGTTTTTTTTCTGCGTATACCCTTGTTTGGATCTGTTCTACGTTAAATGCTTTGTCATAGATAAATATTCATGGTAAATATCTATTTTCTTGGAAAACAGATAAAAACATAAGTTTGTGGCAAATTATACTTTTATTAACCCGTGATAATAAGACACAAGTATCATAATAACGTATGTATTAACAGGATATTTCGTTACTGTGACAGCTGTTGTTTTGCTGTTTACACCGAAAATGCGAAGACTATGGTGCTGTTTATTATTAATATACCTTAATAAGAAATGACTATACTTTCAAGTGGTAAACCTTGTTTTTCATTAACTTAAAGTTTATATTTTTCAGTTTTGTTACACTTATTTGTGTCCTATTACTGAATTTGGGTGTTAAGTGAAACTTATAAATTGTTAATGTTATTTCCTAATTCATGTTAACAAAAAGAAAGTAGTAGTGTACTCAATTTCATTGCATTAAAGACAAAATGGTGAACACCTGTGTTTCATTCCAATCTTAATTAATAAATAACATTTAAGCTGGGGGAAAAGGTGTTTTTGATGGTAAAACTATGAAACAAGAAAAACACAAGTGCATTATCACATCTATAAAATAAATATTATTGTATGCAATATGTTGTAGTATCCGAAATCAAACATCCGCATAATAGTAATGATTACAAATATTGAAAGGTGGTCAGCTGCGTAATTAACTCACACATATTGATTACGCTTTCGAAAACCAAATATGTACTGTGCTATTTGAAACTTTTATCTTACCGTTGTCTTCTTTTTCGAAGATTTTATCCAATTTATATTATAATTTTTAGAGTCTAACGGACCAGACAACAGTTTATTTCATTAAATTTTATCAGTGCCCGTACTAGTAGTGCTCGTCTCATCATTATAGATAGATACATTTATTTCAGTAAGGAATCATGGATAGGTCCGTGAATGAATGCACATACATGGACATTAAAAAAAAAACATGTATAGTAAATTAAATGTTTAATAAATAACCTTTACTTTCACTGAGAACAAACTTCTTGGACTGTGCAACTTCGTTCACAATAGAGATAAACACCATCAAACGCTTAAAATAAGGGGAGCAGGACTTTTCAACCCCAAGACTTTTCAACCCCTTCTCAAAACGAAGACTTTTCAACCCCTATTTCAAAGACTTTTCAACCCCTACCTGTTTGGACTTTTCAACCCCTATATCAAAGACTTTTCAACCCCTAGTTGACATATTTTAATTGCAATATTAAAGACTTTTCAACCCCTTTATCAAAGACTTTTCAACCCCTATTATTTTTTGTCAGCCAGGTGTTGTCTTTTTCATTGTTTTTTTTTTTGGCAAGAAACATTACAAATTAACAAATTGTTTTTGAAATACAATTAAAGATTTGTTAGCATTATTTGTTACTCTTTACTACAAAGTATTGGATAAAATTTAGACAAAGGTGTTGCATTGATTTACTAATCACTTGTTTGCTGAAGGCAAATGATACCATCGATTAAATATATGATTTTTTTAAACAGTGGATTTGTTTAACTAGAATATATATTACTTTAAATGTGCTCTAGCTGACATCTAGCCATTAGTTGCAATACCTGACGTGATGATGTGAGTATATATTTAAATAATAGAATTGAGAAGAAAATTGCAAAAGAAAATAAATGCATAGAAGGATTTACGGAGCAATCTCCATAATTTGCTAGTAGAACACCCATTAAACCTCTACTTGAACATTTGTTAAACTTTTATTGCTTTTAAAAAAAGGTCAGCAGTCAAAAGATTTTGTTGTAGTACCATATTGCTATTTCAGTACAGTTCAATTTTAGTTGCTAATAATGAAATCAATAAAGTATTATCTAATAACTCTGAGCACTGGGGATAGGGTAAATAAGTTAAAATTATTTTTGTTCAGTTTTTAAATCCGGAAATCATACACAACATTTAACAAGCTGCTCATAGTTTAAAATGATGGCCATCAGGGTATTGCAACCTTAATTTGAACTGTCATTTTCAAGTCACTATAACCTAAATAAAAAGGTATCATGAAGCCCCTTAATCCCTTAAGAATTTATGACCATGTCACACTTGCTGCCCATTAATGGATGTGCGACCCTCATCCCATTCTTTAATTGCAAAAAACAATACAATGCTTATAGCATTTTTTACATATAAACCACTTTAAGCTGCACTCTCACAGATATACCATTTTCACAACTTTTTTTTATTTTTTGTCTTGGAAATAGCAAATTTTTGCGTAAATATCTACAAACCAATTATAAAAAATTGCTGACAAAAGATCAGATCGCAGATTTACAAATTTTCGTTTGAAAATTAATGTTTTATGGCTTAAGCCGTTTCTAACGGATTAAGAAAAATGCATAAGATATCAATTTTGGAACTTAAACATAAATATCTGCGATATCTAATTTTTTGTCAGCAGTCTTGTATCACTAGTTTCCATGGATTTTTGCTAAAATTGGCTCGTTCCAAGGCAAAAAATAAAATAGTTGTCAAAACGTTCAATATCTGAGAGTGCAGCTTTAATAATAGAATGATTCTTTTTAATCTGAGAAAAAAACGTAATAAAATCTTATGTCACACTGAGTTACGTTTGTAACATTTTATCAACACATTTTAAAAGCATTTAGCACTAAGAGATAAACCCCCTTTTACTCTTCCGGCCATAATGTTGTTTATTCACTGTTTAAAACTGTTTCATCTAGGCTTGATATAATTATTATTCTATGTTATTCTATTTGTAATTTGAAAGCATTTGAAACTCTATGTATACTTTTGTATTTCTGCTGAATATAGATATTTTGAAAAATTGTGAAGAATTTTTTTTTGAAGTTCAACACATTTAGGTGTATTTTTTTATTGATGAAACAATATGTTTTAAAAAATGCTTATTAATTCTATGTATTTTGGACAAACTAAAAGAAAGAAATATATATTCTGTTTCAATTATTGTGGGAGCAGTACCATGCACATGATATAATGTGTGAGAATTTCCTTAGGGAGATAGATTTATTGCTATGCGACTAAACAGCTTTAAATGAACAGTCATTCTTTTTTATATTTATTTCCATGTAATATTTTATGAACTATTGTATGAGCATGTGTTCTTATGTATATTTTATAGTATATAAAAAGGTGAGAATTTAAGGGGTTGAAAAGTCTTCGTTTATTAGGGGTTGAAAAGTCTTTGTTTTGAGGGGGGTTGAAAAGTCTTAGCACTTTTAGGGGTTGAAATGACAAAGGGGTTGAAAAGTCTTTGATTTCACAAATCACAAAGGGGTTGAAAAGTCTTGGGGTTGAAAAGTCTGACAGCCAAAATAAGTGCTGCATTACATTACAGACTATTCACCAAACTGGAGATATGCAGTCCAACAATCGGCACTGAGATGAAATATTGAGATGACGTGTCAGCGAAATTTGTCATTGGCCACCTAGTTTTAATCAAATTTCAGAAAAAGTATTCGGAGAGAAATACAAATAACCAAATATAAGTTAGATACGATACAGTATATTCCTTATACGTAAAACAAAACTTCATTGAAATTTGATCACGGGAACAAACTTAACAGAGAGGGTTAACATTTACAGCATTAAAACAAAAACTGCAAGATCAAATCACGTCGTATTTGATTTTGTTTTAATACTTTGTTTGTCCACCTCCTGCGGCAATTACAGCAAGGCACCTAGGTCTTCATTGATATATATATATATAATGTAGCTGTGAAGATACTGTTGTGGAATGGCTGCCCAAATCTGATGAATAACATGCGTGAGTACCCTAGCTGAGATTTGGTTGAGGCGCCTGGGAACGCACCTTGCGCTTCAAAAGGTCTCACACGTGCTCGATCGGATTCAAATCCGGACTTTTCTTAGGCCATTGGAGTACGTATTCACACGTTATTTTATACAAGCATTACTTGTGTGCTTCTAGCTGCGTGACATGGTGCGTTATCCTGTGCCAACATCATACCGCGATTGGCACGGAAATGAGGTAGAAGCACCGGTCGAATGACGTCATTTTGATACCTATAATCGCGTTCATGTTGCCTTGAATGGTCATAATTGGGGTGTTCGTGTGCATGGAAACGCGAGCACGTCTGTCATTCCCACTTAGTGAGATGCGTGTCTCGTCAACAAATAAAACATTGGCCCAGTCCGCCCTTGTAAATCGCAAATGTCGCCTGGCCCACAATAATCTTGTCGACCCTCATGCGAGTGCGCACTGTCTGTGAGTAGATAGCGCGGTTATTTCTGCCCACTGTATTACGTGCCGTTGTCGCTCCCGAGGTAAAACGATTTTAATGGTGGTCATTGACAATTTGAATGTCCTTTAATTTGGTGAGTCATCACTCTTCTTTTGATGCGTCGTCGGAGATCTGCAACACTTCCGGTTTGTACGAATTTCGCCCAAAGCGTTTCAATACTGAAATGTTGCCTATTGTAAAGCCGTGCAACCTGAAGAATAATAAAATCCACTTAAAGTTGATTCAAAGCTGAATGTAAATAAGATGCAATGGATTTCATTGTATGATTGGTCAGTCTGACGGTATGACACAGGTATTGTATGGTTGACCACATTTCCCACTGTTTTCACGTAAGTATCACCTACAGATTGATATAAAAACATGTGTATGTCAATATATTGCTATAAATAATAACACATATTGTAACTTTTATAACGACACATAACATACCTGTCTGGTGGGGGTGCCGGCACGAATCATTCTGACGGCTTGAGTGCGATCTGCAATGCTCATTCTCGCCATTTTTAATGTGTTTTTTTCATAAAAGACAATCCACGAAGAATACATTCCTACCATATAAGACAACTATTATGCCGTGCACGAGGAACTCGAGCACATAGGCTAGTTTCGCACCTACCGTTCCGCATGGATGATTTTGTACATGCATAGGAGTTTTCGTTGTGTATATCGATAGATTGGTGTGTACAATACAAAACAAACCAAAACTTAGATTTTTGGATTAAATATGTCGCTTAGCATCATATTTTATATGTTGGCCAATTAGAAATTCGTCGAAGTGTATTCCGTTTTTGATTACGTTTGACATTTTTTGATCGCACTACATTAGCCAACAATAATAAAATGACAAAATGATAGCATCCACTGTACCGCCAAAGTGATCTTGTACATGGTTTTCCATTTAAAAGAAATCATTTTTTTATGCATTTTCGTTATGGCTATAAATAGGGGGTGGAGAAATGTCTCGAGATTTTTTATCAACTAAAAATATATATATCATGTTAAGCTATTTGGATACGTGTGTGGTCCGTCTGTGGTGTTTGTATTTGTGTATGTGGTGGTTTATGTCTCTAGTAGTTCCTAGTCGTAAAGGTCCTTGCCTTGTCACGGCTTGTGCTTTTTAGTTTCGATCGACTACTGGGGTTATCCTTTAAGTTTTCATTTGTTTATTGTAACAACGAATTACACATATATAGAGAGGTTGCTTAAAGTTAATCCTTTATCTGACATGGAGAGAAAACTGCGTTGGATTGCGGGGGGATTATTCTTAAGTCGATGACGACAATATAATTCGGCTTTGATAGAGACACGTTAACTTCCTGTTTCGGTTTCTGATGATATATCACAAATAGGGAAAACAATCAAATTTAAGATGAAATGGTTTAAAGGATCTATCCCAGAAGCTATTAAATTAGCCAAAGAGAAAGGATTTCTCTTTGTTGTATACGTACATGGTGAATATTAAAACTAGTGTTCTTATTTGCGCGTTTGTCATATTATTTCGCGATAAAGAAATTAGAAAATCGATTTTTTTTCTCTGAAATAAACTCTTATTTTTTTAGTTATTAGACACTGAATTGTATTCTATAACTTAATGCAAAATAAATCATTTTGTGAGTATCTTTTTCTGGTAGCCCAAACTGATTACATCTGCCCTTACTTCCATAGGGGTTTCTCTTGATGTTTTTACCCTGTAGTATAAACTGTATATTACTTCTAGTCACAAGAATGGGCGTGCCTTAGGGATTTTTCCATTTGGACATTTTGATTTTTTCCTCCCTGTTAACACCATATTCGAATTCCTATGCCAAATTATCATATTTCATTTCCACACATTATTTTTCACAATCATATATTTACCAGCACCCTGTCAATATTACCGGTGGCATGAACATTAAAAGGACCCACCCTAGTGCCGCCCGCAACACCTCCCCTCTAAAAAAACTAAGTTGTAACATGCTTGTAAATAGTCTAAAATAAAAGACGTGTTATACAGGATTCTTCCAATCCCTAATGTCTAAATGGGTTTGTGCAAAAACCGGGGGTGATTTGAAAAATATTGAAATTGTATTAAGTGAAGTATTTTATGGTTTAAGTTGATCATAAAGGTTTATATTCATATTTTACCATGTAAGTGAAAGGTTATTTTGCACAAAACAAGCATTTAATGCATTAAAACACAATTATTTACCTTTCCAATAAAACGAAAGTTGACTGACACAGACAACAATTATGCCAAGCGGAACAACTTGACCCAATCGTAATAACTCGGCCACCTCCGACAATCTTCGAAACAGACCTCGTAAATACAATCTTAACAACTCGGCCATGGCCGAAATGTTCCGATAGTTTTAAAATTGTGCCCGGAAGCCTTGCAGGTGCCCTTCATGTATATATCGTTATGTTTTGACACCAAGAAATGAAAAAAACACGTCAAACTCATAATTGTTCGTAGGATATGACATTTATATGTATGGAACTGATATAAAATAACATAATCTGGTAATATTTCTTGTTTTTATGATCTTTTTTAGATGCTGAATGCTTGAACCCAGAATCCCGATCGGAATAACTACCGTATTTTCTCGACTATAAGACGGGGAAATTGGGTCCCGATTTTTACCCCCAAAGTAGGGGACCCGTCTTATAAGCGAGTCGATAAAATATTAAAAAAAAGATTCAAGTCAAAATCAGTTAAATTTTACATAGGGTATTCATCTATCCAGTCTATCGTCTGCTGATATAAGTATGGGGCAATTAAGTAAACAACAACACAAAATCTCTTCACCGCGCGTGCTCTGACGTCAGAAAGTGTACCGTTATATCTGCATTTTTTCTCATGGCGTGTGTCAGTATAATTAGTTTGACAGATATATCAGATCAATAAATTGGAATCTTAATATGATGTAGGTACCTAACTGTCAATTTGATTAAGCAAACAAATGACAATGCGATTATGAATCCTTTATGTTCGTCGCCAATCAAGGGACAATATTGCCTAAAGCATTATTGCTAAACAAACACCTATTCATGCCTCGGCTTTTCGCAGTTATGTTATTGAAGCCATTTATTTTGCCGAAGAACTTCATTGGTGTCTTCAATAAAAAAATAAACTAAAACAAACATATGTTGTTATTGATTAATTATTACAATTTCGATAAATAACGACCTGTCCTGCAAACTTATGTACTCATTTTTAACCTACCTCCAAATAGAGATCTCACAGTTGACCGCCATTTTCTTTGAGTAAAACAAAAACAGTTACCGCGAAAGTCGATAAATGTCCGTTGAGCTTGAACAATTTTACACATTAGGAAGAATTTTAGCATTTTAGATTTGCTTAAAAATTGACCCCGTCTTATAAGCGAGTCGAAACAAAAAGCACCAGATTTCATGGGCAAAGTTAGGGGGCCGTCTTATAAGCGAATCGCCTTATAGTCGAGAAAATACGGTACCCACTTTTGATACTAAACAATTTGTACATGAAGGATTTGCCATATCAAAAATTGTAAAAAAATCCGTAAACGTACAATTATTTGGACTAGCTTGTAAATTGCGATAAAGCTGCTCAATATTGATTTTGAAATAAATATATATATAACGCTACTCTTGCTATCATGTTTTCACACCATACACCATCGTGTTGTATTGAGATTTTTCAGCCTTTTTTCACATCATTAAAAGTACCCTATTGTCTCCTTTAACACTTACATAAGCACATATTTGACGACCTGTAATGGAACAAAGTCTCTGACATCTGTATGGACACACAAGTTTACAAATACCAAAAATCACAATAATGCTGCTGTGCATCTTTTAATTTGGACTACACTTACTTCATTTAAATCCAAAGACTGTTTGATAATCAAATAAATGAAGAGTATATTTTTTTTAATTTCAGGTGATGATGAACTGTCCAGAGAAATGGATCTGAGTTGGGAATCAGAGCCTGTAAGCACAGAAGTGACTGGTATTGTGGCAATTCAAATCAACTCATCAAGTGATGACTGCAAACATTTCTCACAGATTTGTATCCTTTTTGGTGCCCTGTGACTCATTTTTCTATTCTGCACAGAAACATGATAAGCCGCCCAATAACAATTAAGGCCCAGTGCTACTAGACTCTTGTCAGCCTTATTATAAATATAATATGTTGCCTCTTTGTGGGAGCACAACATTTGGAAAAAACCCATAGCTATAGGAATGCTAGCACCACCCCACAAGATCAGTAAGTTTGTAGACATCCACACCACTAGCAGTTACAACCAATTAGATGATAGCATCCCTAGACTGTGTCACTGGGAACCGGGAAGGCTTGCATAGTGCTACTCAAACACAAAACTTGAAATGTTGTACTAATCACTAGATTACCATAATAGACATTCATAATTGGATGAAATGTGACAGAGTTGTTTGTTTCATACTCCATACATGATAATTTCTACATTAATCATTCCCAATTATCACTAAATTAACTGGGCAATAACTCATCAATGGTTGAAAGAATTAATTGATTTTTAGTTCACATAATTTTATTGAATTAAAGTTCCTCTTCAATTTGGATTTTGTGTCTGGACATTAGCCCATGAAAGGGTTAACAAATTTAGATGATATATGGTATACATGCTCAACACCTTAAAATACACTTTAAGTTTGACTTTCATTACAAACTACCAATTTTGGAGGCAGTAATGGCCCTTTTTCAACTTTAAATTTGTCAAAATTTATTGTCTGGATAAAAACTTATAACAGGTAAAGTGGATTTCAAATAAATTGAGTGGTACACATGTTTAACACTACAATGTACAGGTCAGGTATGTCTGGTTACAATCCACCAATGTTTGACAGAGTTCTTGCCCCTCTACAAAAAGTGTACCCTTCCTGTGTCCAGGTGGCATTTGGAGATATTTGTCACTTTATTGACAGCTCTAGTTTAATTAAAAAAGTAGCACTTATTTGATAGGTGGCATTTGAAATTGCAAGGATTTTGTATAAAAGGCATAACAATTAATATTTATTAAGCTTAAAAGAACCCTTTTAAAGTCATTATGTTGATATGTTTTATCAAGTACATGTACTATAAAGTTCTTGCCTTGAAGGGCAGTTGCTCTCAACACATTAAGAATAGCATCACCATTTAATTCAGGGTTGGGCCATTTCACCATCATAAGCAGAAGCCCTATTTCGTCTGCTTCCTACTTAAGAAATAGTGTATTTATATTTTTTCCATTTCTTTTTAAATATTTGTTTATTTTCCGAATTGGAAGTGAAATGTCTGGCCTCTTCCCTGTTTTCTCTCAAAGTCTTCCTGCAGAGTAATGCTGTTTTAGTTATTGTTTCAATCTTTATCAACCTTAACCCACATCTAGACCCTGTAGTAATTCTGCCATCGACCTTCTGTATCGGAGAGAATGGTGTGCCACTAGAGGTAATAGGGGGACCTCTGAAGCCAGAGGATCTGGTTGCCAGAATTGATCAGGTCAAAGAGGTGAGTAGAGTTAAGGTCATCTACAATTATAATGCTAGGGCTAGTCACACTTGATTAAGCTTGGTGATCCTGTTAACTGCTACCCTTTTTATTGCAGAGAGTATATTTATTATCATCATCTTTATCACTTGCCTTTAAAATCAATAACTTGGAAAGGGCATGCTTTATATTCTTCAACCTTGGCATGCACATTGGTATTAGTAGGTGAAGGACATGGTGACCTTAAAGATTGGTATTAGTAGGTGAAGGACATGGTGACCTTAAAGATTGGTATTAGTAGGTGAAGGACATGGTGACCTTAAAGATTGGTATCAGTAGGTGAAGGACATGGTGACCTTAAAGATTGGTATCAGTAGGTGAAGGACATGGTGACCTTAAAGATTGGTATCAGTAGGTGAAGGACATGGTGACCTTACCAGAATGGTTTGAGTAGGTGAAGGACATGGTGACCTTAACAAGATTGGTTTGAGTAGGTGAAGGACATGGTGACCTTAAAGATTGGTATCAGTAGGTGAAGGACATGGTGACCTTAAAGATTGGTATTAGTAGGTGAAGGACATGGTGACCTTACGAGAATGGTTTGAGTAGGTCAAGGACATGGTGACCTTAACAACATTGGTTTGAGTAGGTGAAGGATTTGGTGACCTTAACAAGAATGGTTTCAGTAGGTCAAGGACATGGTAACCTTAACAATAATGGTATCAGTAGGTCAATTCCAGGCTTGCTGAAATTCATAATTTTATTTTAGCAGGGCTAGTTCAAAAATTTGATGCCAAGCAATAGAATTACGGTAGAATTAAGGCTTGTTAATCAAAGTCTAATTTGGATGATATGGACATAGTGACCAGCGTTCCCGACAGGCGACTCATTTGATCCAAATTATATTTCTGACATGTTGTTTTTTCTGGGATTATAATTTATTTTTTACAAATTTCTTAAATTGTCATTAGTGCTGTGAGCTTGAATATGAAACAGAAATACTAAAAATGTGTTTAAAACATAACCTGCGAATGTGGCATTATTTTTTCAGATGCACACAGCCCAGAAACAGAGCCTCATGGCTGGTGAAAACAAGCCCGTTACTCCAGGCACCAGTGGTGCAGTGGGAGGAGAAGGGCAGGGAGACGCTGGGGACCAGTCTACGTCCTCACTCCCACATGAGGCGAAATTGGAAAGGTATCCTTATTAATAATCCTGAATATTACACTTACCCTTTTCGTCAGTGTATAACTTAGAGTGAATTGCACTAGAACATCTATAAGGACACTCTGATACATGTATAGTTTTTCAACATTCCCATGCAGTTGTTGATTTAGGGTCTTACAGCGATTGCCTTTGTCCAGTGATAGCTCTTAGGGTGTTGAAACTATTGTATTAAAGTTACATGGTATAAGGTCTAAGGTCACAGAATGAAAATAAAACAAAAAAGATTAACAAGTCTAATGTTTAAGATGACTTTACACTAAATTTCAGGGCAAAGGAGCTGATTGAAAAGAAAAGAACCGAAAAGGAACAGAAAGAGTTTGAGGTATATTAAAACTAAGATATGAGACCAAGGAAATTTGTGGGAATAATATACCAGTTTAGTTAATTACATTTTTTGTTTTGCATTTTTGTCTTTCTTAGTTTGTTAGTCGAATATAATGCACAATTTGCAACAAGACAAAGCCAGAAAGCCACAAATATTTAAGTTGGGTAAAAATGTGATGACTTGTTTCCATGTAATATTAGTATGAGTATGATTTACACTATATACAAACATGTATTAGAGGTCAATAAACATTGTTCGCTGGACTAGGACCTTCACATGCTTAAGTCATGCAAACAGGAGCTGACATGGTCTGTTATTATATACAACTAGCTTTACTGACTAATGCAAAGTAGAAAATGACAGGAAGGTTAAGAATAAACCACCTTCTATTATAAAGTGTTATAAATCAGTTTAATTAAATTATATATTTATTCCTAAACATATTGTTTCAGAAAAGGCGTGAGGAAGAGATAAAGCGTCGAAAGCTGGGCCAAGACTTGCAGAAGTTGAAGTCCACACAACAGGAGATGCAGATGAAAGAATTGAAGGACCAGATGAGAAAAGACAAGGACGATGAGAAGAAGGCCCGTGACAGAGTCAAACAACAGATTGCCAGGGACAGGTTAGTGTTAAAGCTGCACTCTCACAGATTGAACGTTTTGACACCTTTTTTATTTTTTGTCTTGGAACGAGCCAATTTTTGCGAAAAAAACATGGAAACCAGTCATATAAGACAGCTGACAAAAAAATAGATCGCAGATTTTTATATTTAAGTTAAAAAAATCATGTTTTATGCATTTTTCTTAAACCTGTGTAACGGTTTAAGCCATAAAACATTAATTTTCGAATGGAAATTTGAAAATCTGTGATCTGATCTTATATCAATGGTTTGCAGATATTTACGCAAAAATTTGCTCTTTCCAACACAGAAAATAAAAAAGTTGTAAAAATGGTAAATCTGTGAGAGTGCAGCTGTTAGGATGATTCAGGTCATGTTGCAATGGAAACTTCAGGGACAAGCCATATCACCATACTCATAGTCATAGTGTGTCTTGTTTGCTGGACATTTTTAATATTTCTGCTAGCTATTTGTGTTTAAAAAAGTGACAGGTTACATGGTTATGCATATCACATTTAAGAGGTTGTGTCCTGAAAACTACAATACAATTTTATACACCTTTTTTAATATAAGCTGTTTTCATGTGTTTATGAATCATTGACAATTCCTGGGTGCAAGCCAGTTTAAATCATAGAATAAGCTTTGAGTAGGATTTGAAACTGTGACCATCTTCTGATCCAAAGCCTTGCCACCAACTACAATGCTATTGTTGGATAATCTATAAATTTTATAATAGTAAAATCAGAAATTATCAAAAGTGTAATTTCATATATAATTCAAGATAAATGTGTGAATTATGGTTTGTACACTCATAGCATGATAATATGACTCAAATTTTAGGATATTATGAATATTTTTTTTTAGGTTTTATTATGCTCAATTATCGGGCAATCACTAAACAATACCTTCCATATTAGAAATGTTGACTTGTATCCTTCAGGGAGGAGAGAAATGAAAGGTTCCAGAAGGAGAAGAAAGAGAAAGAAGAGGCCATGGAATCAAAGAAACGGGAGAAACTGTTACAACAGCAGGCAGAGGCAGTGGCAGATGAGGCCAGGAAGAGGTACACAGCTTATATTTTGTTGTCATTTTGATAAACATCTCTCATGTCATTGTATGTGAAAAACTCCCGAATTTGATTCATAGCTGAAGCATTTTCTCATGCTACTTAGTGTATCATAGTTGTTGACACGAATACTGCTTTCTACCAAGGATTTTCTTTACCGCCATATGACTCATATAGACTTATTGCTGTCTAAGCATTAGAGATCAGGTAAATTAGTAATAACTAATACTATGGATGTATGCAGAGGTTAATGTTTCCCAGTCTGGGGTCATTATGAACACTGTAGTTTTATCCAACTTGGACTTAAAACAATATTTATTTGTACCAAATTGGCATTTGCATTCATCAAGTAGTTACTGGGTAGTTGCTTTTTATCTTTGTTTGTTGGAACTCTGAGTGAGCTTGGTTAAAATATTTGTTACAGTACATGTGCTTTGGGCAGTCCATGTCTCTTCATTTAATGATATATATGTATATACAGCATTAACACCAAAGGTGATCATGAGGACACCAAATGTCATTGATGGAGACCGGCACTCAGGTGTCTTGATGGGACAGCGTATTTTTTGGCTAACAAAACACAAAGAAGTAAACAAATTGACCACTGACTTATTTTTTAATGTTGGTGTCTTCAAGATCCCTGGAAAATATAGTTAGTGTCGACCCCTGATATATGCATACATTGTAGACCAGTCTGTGGTCCTTTTTTCAGCCCGGATAAAGTCATAGAAGAATGTTTTGCGTAAGAATATGTTAATAAGCCCCAACATTCATCATGATGGTGGTGCTGGCTCATGTGGATATTTGTTGCATATACCAAACCCGATGATCATTCTTTTTTTGCTTTTTGTTTTGGTGAAATGTTGCAAGGGAAAATACTTGTATTTACAGAAGACATTAATTATGGTGAAATCCCTATTATGGTTTGTCAGGCCCCATGTACATGTTCTCAAATCATATACATTTCTGTTTATTTTTATTTACATGTAAAACATGAAACTTCCCTGTTTCATGTAAAACATTCTTGGTTAAAACTTGAATGTTGTAAGTAATATCTTCAAATACAGATCCTTATGAAAATAAGTTATAGATTATAAAATGTAACATTTACATATTAAATATATAAAAAAGAAAGATGAAAACAAGGAAAATTTGTTCAAACTATACTTATAAAATGTTTAAGATTGAGCAATACAGTTTGGATATCACTGCCATTTTTCATGGCATTGGTGTTATCAATATTGAGGGCCTCTGCTTACTTATGCTTAAATGACCCATTTATTATAGTTACATAGTCGAAATACCAACCAGGTATGCCATTATAGTCAAAGGGCATACCAGTGTTGTTTAATAACCTCTATAATTATGAAGTGTATTGATTTTAGAGACAAATGCATTTTCCTTGAAAGGCATGTATACATACAATGTTATTATGGTTGTTATACATTATGTCATGTTACATTCCCCCTTTACAGTGAGACGGCCCGTATCCAGGTTCGTCTGCCAGATGGTTCATCAGTCACAGAGACATTCGCTTCCTCACAACCACTGAGGGACCTCCACAACATTGTCTCACAGGTATGGTCAGAGTTCATGATTTTGTACAAATATAAAAGATCAATACATTATGAGTGAAAGACATTACCCTCCACACAATCACCTAACAATCACTACAATGTTATAGCACAGCTTGGACCAGATTCTTAGTAATGAGGGGCATTCTTTAAGTTTTTTACAAACAAAATGGAAAGTGGTTATGCTAACAGTTTATGGCCCTCTTTTCAGTTTCATGCAAGTTATTTTGTATTAAGATATCAATTTTGTGGTACCCTCACATATGTAAAGGAATCAAGTTATTAAATTTCTAATAAGTAATTAATGTTTCTGAGATAAATGTTTATTGCTCAATAACACCTGAAAATAATTCCAGAGACTGGGAGGGAGTGTAACATTGAGTCAGACGTACCCCAAGAGGCGGTTTACAGAAGAAGAGATGGACCAGTCATTCATCAGCCTTCAGCTTGCTCCGTCTGCTGTTCTTGTTGCAATGCCGGTAAATTAAAAACATTGTCAGGATTAAATTGTGTGTTTCATATACTGTAAAACCAATATTTTTCTTAATTTTGCTGTTATAAACCAGTGAAATTTGTAGGATTAAATGTTTTAAAATTTTGCAACTGACACTGAAAAATTTGTTCATATAAATTATAAGAAATATTCAGATTTTTAAGTTCATCATGATAGGTACTTTTCCATGTAGAGTCCAAGAATTAAGAAAATTCAAAAAATAATATATGTCCTAACAAAGATATTCTGAAAGTTTCATGTGTTTTGTTCAATTCCTTTTAAAGATACCTTTTTCACAGTCACTTTCTAAAATAAAATATTTGTATTTAACCATAAAACTGTCATGATCAGGTTTGACACATTTCTGTCAAATTTGGATGAAAAACCCTTTATTATCACCCAAAACCTCAGTCCTACAATATGTGAAACACACAAAGGAGCATTCATGTTTATCAGCAAATTGTTTTTTCATATTCTATCAGGTCTTATAACATGTTTATTGATGACCATCTTTAAGCTTAGGCACTAAGAAAAGCATACTGATTATGATAATGTTTCACAGTACACTAAATATAGCTTCATGTATTAATTATTCACTGTTATTATTTTATGTGCAGGTTTATAGTCTCCAAAATGGTACTATATGATATTGATAACAATTTAATTTTGCTGTGTTTTTTTTTTATGACAAATCTCTATCGATATTTGCAGGGTGGCTACATCAGCAGTCAAGCCTCCTCCTCGTCTGTTCAGTCAGCAGGAATTGTCTCCCTTGTCTTCTCTCCTCTACTCTTCGTTTGGAGATTTCTCTGCTCACTCTTCTATGGAGGAGGTAGTAATAGTCAACCAGGGGAATCAACCAATCGGCCTTCACAACAGTCACAACCACAGAACACACGATCGAACAGACCTGCTACGTAAGTAAAAAGTAGTGTTTGCTTATTGTAGTGTCTTCCCTCTTAGTTGAGGGCCAGCCTGATAGACTTTGGAGACACAAAAACCATTAATCATTTCCTCTATTTAAGTCCACCCTGTGAACAATATGTTTAAGACTTGCTATCTTATTAGTGGGTACATAATAGTTCGTTAAAGTTTAGTTATGATATTGTACTTGATAAAATGTTAAGGTTAAGTAATGAGTATGTCACCCAAACAACTTGAATACTGTTTGTTTCAGTGCACATCAGAGGCGAGGAAACATGAGTCGAATGACTGATTTGAGGGATGATGATGATGATATGTCCACATATAACGGCAATTCTACACAACAGATGTGATATATCAAACAGTGGCCATGTTATCCATGTTATTTATTTGTTGTGACTGACCCTAGTGGTCACTGGAATGATCCCTCTGTGCGATGCTTTCTGAAGGCCTCCCATAGTGGACACCAGGACTGGTTTCTAGCCAGAAAAAGGACTCAAATCATGAAATGTGATAATATAAGCTATAAGCTTTTACCACAATCATGCTTAAATATATTTAATGTTCAAATTTTGGAAAATGCAAAGTATATGGTGTGTCATTTTTACATGCATAGTGAGTTTGTATGCATATATTTCCAGTGGCCCTATAATTCCTATTTTTAAGGCTTTTCTAAAATTTCTAAAAAGTGCAAAACGATCCAAAAAAGCACTACTTAATCATTGACATTCCTGATTTTCACTTTTTTCTCAAGGCACATGTCTGTTCAGATAGAAGTTCTTGCCTTGATTATATATCACAGGTATACATTTTTAGCTCGACTATTCGAAGAATAGGTGGGCTATACTACTCGCCCCAGCGTCGGCGTCCGCTTAAAGTTTTAGGGCAAGTTGGGATTTTCACTTTTAAGTCCAATACCCTACATTCAATTGACTTAATACTTCACACAGATGTTCAGAGCCATCACATAATGAGGTTAGATAACTCCATATTATCTTTTATACAAAGTATGGCCCCTGATTGACTATGGAACCTAGGTTAAAGTTTTAGGGCAGGTTGGGATATTGTTTAATAACTTCTATACCCTTCATTCAATTGACATAATACTTCACACAATTGTTCAGGACCATCACCCAATGAGGTTACATAACTCCATATCCTTAATACAAGTTATGGCCCCTGATTGACTTAGGTTAAAGTTTTAGGCAAGTAAAAGTTAAGGGCAAGTTGGGATTTTAATAAAAAACTTCTATACCGTTCATTAAATGCACTTAATAAAATTCAAAATTATTTACGACCATCTTACAACAAGAAACATAACTCTGTTTTAAGCCTAAATACAAATTATGGCCCTTTAATTTTTTTTTTTTTTTTTTAAATTTTATTTGAAAGGCATATTTGTATATTCTTAACCACATTTTCATAATGGGAAATCAAGTTATTTGAATGACTTGCATCATTGTTTGGGCTGGCTGGTGGGAGGGCAGCATCAAAGTCACCTTATGTATCGAATAATTTTAGTTAGGTTTGACATAGAGACCAAACTTGGTATTATTACATTGTTATTGTATTCTAAGTCAAAGCGGCGTTGTCGAGCGCGCTGTCTTACGACGGCTCTTGTTTGTCTAGTTTTTTTAAATCAAAGTGATTTCATACAGTTTGCAAACAGCTTCAACTTGGCACAAGCTGTGAGTTTTGTACAATATTTTGTTTCTTGAGTACACACTTGAAAGCTAAAGCCTGCTGAAGAGTAATGCACTCTCACACTGACCTACTAGGACCATGTCTTATTTATTCACAGGGAAATGGTTCCCGGAAAAGCCCTAATTTTTAAGAATGGAGTCCTAAAAATCTGAAATTTTAACCTTAAAATTAGTTCTGTCTGAATTGCTGGAAAATTAGCCCTAATTTATTTTCACAACTGCTGGAATATGTGCATAATTTTTATGTTATTTTATTAGACTACTTAAACTGTGTAATTTAAAAAAAAATAAAAAAATACTGGTACCTCTAATATCCGTTTCACATTCATCATGTCATTGGCTCTACAAATTTTATTTCATGAACAGGTTAAAATGACATCATATTTTTCAATATAAATATTTAAGAATTTGACCAGAAGATTAAACCTTATAAAGATTTTCTTGTTTGGCATCAAACAGTTAAGTTTATTATCTGGTCATCATGTATTTAAATTATATAATAGAATCCTGTTTCTGCTATCACAACTTGAAAACTCTGAAATCAAATATTGATTGATATTAAAATGTTTATAGCCATTATTATTTTGTACCATTCTTTCAAACACGTTCATCTCTTTTGCATTGTGCTTTGCACTTTTTAGTCATTGAGGTGCTGTTAATTTTAATTTCATTCATCACTCACCTTAAAATTCTCATTTATAGTTGTTCTGTGGCCTTGTTATTACTGGATCTGGGTAAACATTATTGCTAGCACATTTATTTACCTACATAAAACTTACAAAATCAGTTTTTCAACATTTTTAAAGTTAGTGAACCTGCTTGGTTAAAGATATATCAAAATACATGTACTGTTTAAGTACCATAAATGTCCTTACTTTACTAAAGCTGTTGTTTATTGTTAATGCCTACATCTGAGAGAAATATACAGTCATGTTGTAAATTTTTGTTGATATTTATATACAGAAAAATAAATCCATAGAACTGGAATTAGCCTTGTATTTTGTATTTAAGAAGCAAACATGATCTAAGGGATTATATTACACTGTAAAGAAATGCAAAGTTTGGTTGCGCTGAAATAGTTTAGAAGCATTTTGATAATAATGGTACAAGCTGTAAAGCGATATTTTGGGGTTTTCGGAAAAAATTGTTATAACATGTATTTGTATAAGTTTAATTCAAAACTCAACAAATTATACAGAAAATGAAATGCTTGTGTACCATTCAACCTTAAGGCATTAATAATTAAGTAACATTTGTTGTGTAAACCTTTATTATTTCATTATAATCAAATGTGTTTCAGCCAGTCTGTGTCATGCAAGGCTCTATTATGCTTCTGATTTCAAGCTATCCTTTAACAATATTTGATATTTTATAAAATCCAAAAGTATACCAACAAATTTCTTATTTTTGTGTGACATAGTTATAGCCTGCAGATAAAACCTGATAAAAAAGATAACAAGACGTGCAAGGGCATGCAATAGATTTCATTTCATGAACACCAAAAGCAAGTACATTTGTGTATTTCATAGTAGTGAATCATGAAATATAACTATTGCATTCATACACTAAAACAATTTGTTTTCCTCTATTAACTTGTAAAGGGAGATCACTGCAAAAGTAAATAAGTCTATTTGTATAGCAGGGCATATATCTGACCCGACTCGACGTTGGTATTGTTAGCGTACATGGGACTATTTCTGAACCTAAACACAACCCCCTCTCCCTTCACTTCCTTCTGCCCATCTGTGCCAAAATATGACCTTCCCCCACTCATTTGCTGGGTTACGGTATACCAACAACTTTCTGAGATGGCTACCGGCTTAGGAAAATTTATGTCAACCATTTTGTCATTTGTAGCTTGGAGGATTTCTAGATGTTTTCGGCTTGCTAAGCAGATATTGGTTTCATCATATATACTCAGTGATCCTCGAATAATTCCATTTTGGAATGGCGATAATATAGTAATACCAACAAGAGATATATCTCGGGATGCTTTGAATGAAATGGCATCAATCATGTTGTCATTTTCCCAGAAATCAAACAATGTCCCTCCAACGACTTCCTTGAACCTCTCAGCTCTGTATGAAGGTGCAGAAACTCTAGGTTTAGAGCAGAACTTTGTCTTCTCACTGATATTGGGTCCACCATCCCGCGGTGAGTGGTTGAATTGCTGGTATACCGACAACTTTTCTTCCTGGGTCAAAATGTCCCCATGTGATACCATTTCAGTAAAGAGCATTTCATTCATAAATGGAAATCGTATTGCAAACAAAATACCACCTAATATTTCTCGTAAGTTTGCATCATTAATATCAATATTCATGGACCCACATTTTTCTTCTGCCCAGCTTTTGCAAGCTATGAATATCAAATCCTCAGGAACATTTAATCTGTCATTCTCAACAATCTTTTTCATACAGTCTGCACAAAGATTGTGAAAATCATGGTCCTCATTCCTTAGCACATCAAACGCATTGGAGAATATTGTTGTTAAACAGTTCTCCCACAATTTTCTTTCATCAAAAAGATGGGCCTGCTCCATAACTGTGCAAACATTTGATGAATTGATCTCATTTTGGAGGAATACCCGACACTCATCTGTCAGTGTTTGAACACCATACTTCTTAGCTGTGTACATCAGACCCATTACATTGTTTGGCATGATTTCCGTCTTTCCTCCATTATAAAGGTACCTGAAAGTAGAAAAATATCAAAATGATTTTTTTGCAGGTAATTTCTGGAGGAACCTAAATTATTTTGTGACTTAACCAAGGTACGCAGATTGATCAGTTAAATCGGTGTTTGATATGTTGCTCATGTTTTTTACCTGTTTTTTTTTTCTAAGTATTTTATAGCCCTTGTGCCAGTATTTCTGTCATCTTGCACAAAATATAGCTATGGTATTTTAACACTATTAATGAAGATTTCCACATGAAAAATGTACCCACATAACCAGTGATTCTACACATGCATAACAAGGCACATAACTCTAGCTATGACACTTGTTCAGTTTATAATACTCTAAAACTGACCACCAGTTTTTTTCCATGCCAAAAGTGTGGATCTCAAACTTAATTGAAAGTTTTACTTGCAAAATCATATAAACATTGCCTATATTCAAGATATTAGATCTAATCAAAATATTAGCTTTGAAATAGATACTCCAATAACTCAGATTATGACAAAAATATCAATTTAAAGTTTTAGCGTAAGAAATGTTAGTTCAAATGTTATTATTGATGACATGCATATTCATGTGTTACAAGGCCCCTAACTCTGACCTTGCAAGCTCCATCCTTCTTTAGCTGTTTCATTTACAAAAAACATTTATCAAGTACCTAAGAAAGTCGACCATTATGTCATACTCTATGTCCGGGATAATGACTTCACTTCCTGTCTCTGGCAACCCTCCATAGAACATGGTGTAGAATACCTGCACAATACATAATGTATGAGAATAAATATGTATGCTAAAGCAAATAACTGAAGGGAAAAAGCGCACCATTTGTACAAGTTATGTTGTTTCAGTATGGCAGGGTTCATTTAATTTCTTTAATGTTGGTATAAACAAAAAATGATTGTTCATTTAATCAGTCTGTCTGGTTTTAACCAATCAAATAGTGTTTTTTATCATCTGCTGAAAAGCGTAGTCTTAAGGGTCACTCACTCGTTTTATAATTAAAAAGTTTTAATATTAATTTTGTGTATATCAAATAGCTTGTAGCATTGATAAATATTTGAAATCATGTCAGAAAATACTACATTTTGCCAAAATTGTAGTTACACTGTTGGAAATTGATTGGTAACTTTTAGGCTTGGATTCACTTTCTGTTCAAATAAATATTTATCAACAATCATTCACTATTAGTATTGGCATTTGTACATTATAAAATAATTCAATTTAAGAGATTTAAATCTAATTGTCCATTTTAAAAATGCCTCATAAAATCCTATGAATTGGTATTCGTATATTAGGCTGTAGTGTATTCCATTTGAGCTGAATAATTCTAAATAATTATAGTAAACTTTTTCTAGAAGTCATTCATAGGAAATAAATACTTACAGGACTTCTGCTTGCTAGAATAAACTTGTGGCATGGAAGTTGTTGTGCCTTTTCTCCCATTTTGAGAACAATATCTGTGCCTAGGCCCTTCTCAAACATGTGCAGGTTTGTCTCTGCAAGACTTCTTCCAATCTGCCAATCTATAACTCCATCAGTTGCATCCATAATGCAGATAGCTCATTTTATTCTTTAAAAAATAGGGAGAAAAACTACATACTGGCAAATTTTGTTCTCTTAATTTCCTTTGTTTTTCGAGTGTTTTATGAACTTGTATTGATTAACAAATTAACTAAAGTTATTTTCAATTGTAGATAACTACTTCTATAGGCTTAACAGTGTAACATTTGTAATTTAATATCCTAGTTCAAATCCACTGCTATTGTTTCAAACTAAGTTGCTTCATTGAATATCGCATTATTACTTGTGAAAAGTAAAATCAGAGCGTGCAATATTATATAAGTATAAAAAAAAGAGGTCAAAGAAACTGGATTCATGGCACTGCATTCAAAAATTACCTTTGAGGTAAGGGTGTAAGTATTGCTTTTTAAGGTGCCAACTGGATGAAGTTGTTTTCTAGGATATGACAACATCAGAATTTTCAACTTACTATTCAGAACTTGGCCGACTATCTCAGGGTGTATTTCATCCATCATGGTCATAAATTACGATTCGACTAACAAATAACTCTTTAAAGTTCTATATTTAATTATTTTTTTTATATACTTGGGTTCATGGGGAGTAGTATTAAAACAAGCTAGAATAGGTTTTAAGATTTATTTTTCAAATAAAAAAGATAAAGGTGAACTAGCATAGTAATAAAGAGAATAAATAAATTAGTAAATAAACCCAACTGTTATAACCTTTCTAACAATAAATCTGAACATCAAGGTAAATCTTTCTATAATTATATACAATCTTCATTTGATAAAACAACCCCTTATTTTCATTGCATTGGATTGTAGGCCATAAAAAATCTAATACAAACATTATAAGGCCAAAATTACAAGACTTGGGTGTTATTTTCAACGCAGCAAATTTCATTTCTGAGCATTCAAGATATGGCACATATGTGGTTTACTCATAAATTATAGTTTTGCATTATTTCTAATTACTGTATCAACTTAAGTCATATTCATACATGTTTTATGTCTGTATATCCTAAACATCAGAAAAAAAATCTTTAAAAAGTTCAACATAACATTGATATTTAAAAACTATTCTGATATGACATAATTTTGAATTTTACAAATCATAAAAGCACTTCTATTTTCTTAGCACACCTATTACCCTAAGCTGTAAGACAAAAACTTTGGTACTATCGTTTTCTCCTTAAAGCTGTAGACACAACATACAACTGTGTCACAAAAACATGATTTTGAGAGTACCATTGAAACTTACACTCGATGTAAGGAAGTTTAAAACTATGTAAGGAAAAGTCGATAACTAGCAATACAGTAGATATTAACTACATTAGACTTCTATTTCATTATAAACTATCTACAGCCCTGTATGTACATAAATTAAAATGTAATTCAAGATAGCCAGCTATCTCGTAGTCTGTATACTCTATTATTATAAAGAAATGAATAGGAACACTAAGATATTTAATGCTATTCTAACATCATAACTATGGCTAGTTAACTAAAAATACTATTTCTCTTTTACAATAATGAACTTTACTCCAAATCAACGTACTTTTTAATATCGCTTCACTAATAAATATAGAATACTTTATCGAGGTTGATGGTTCTTTACTAAGAATGGTTATTTGTATCACTTTCTTCAGTTAACAAAATGAAGTTTTTTCTTCAAGAAAAAATTGCAGGATGATATTTCTTAATTAAGTATCATTGTATAAATCAGTAACCAGTATGGCCATTATATTTTTTTATCTTTATGTGGTGAAATTATAGGTCAGAAAGTTTCTTTAAAACTGTTAAATTAAACTAATAATTATATTAGAACAAATGATCATTGACTTTTGTAGAGATCTAAACTGAATGAGAAAAACAAAATATTTCACAAAGGCGACTATGAGACATAACTATTTCATTTTTTAAAATATTTTTTTAAAACTTACTTCCTTAACTGTGCTTTCAAGCTTTAATAGATTACCAATGCCAAGCTGTCAATCATTATAAATGACAAACTGTGGATGAAGATTTTATACTTTGATGCTGTAATGTGACAAAAAACAAATGCCATACATAAAAGTCAAGAATTTTAAACGGTACAACAGGATAAAAATCTACCATCTCAGGATAAAAATCTACCGTCGCATAAGGCCATAATAGATTAATGTTGGGTTCCAAACTTCTAATATTCAAACCTGTCTTGCTGGCAAGAAAAACCAAACAATTGTTGTAAAAAAGCATACCCAGTATCATCATTAATTTAACCTCCAAGATTTATACAGCAGGTAGTCTGGAGGCAGTCCAAAAGTTCAAACAGCAAGCCAGCAATGTAGAAAAAACAGTTGCAGGTTCACAAAAAAAACTATTTATGACTCATTATATACTTTCATTATTATATATGGTAAGCTTCCTAAATTTGGTTATCATTTCTATATTTGAATTATGAAAACAGTTGATAATTTGGTTATTGCCAGATGACGCCTAAACCTATAATCACTTTGGCATGGACTAACCATGTATGTCATGATTGTGAAAATATTCTATGATCGAAACATGGTCTTTTCAACCATCTAGGTTTAAAAGACTGTGGAGACGCAATACATCAAAACACTTAATGCTGAATATACTTGTTACTTGTATATAGTAAACAACAACAATGAATACACGTCCGTGCTAAAATAGGAAACCTTGTGCCCGTTATAGGTACCTGAAGCGCAAAATACAGTTTAAAGGTCTAACATAAAAGTAACTATAACTATAACAATTCTAGCTCCATTTCTTAATAGGCTTTAACTATAATCCAATAATAAACACCAACTACATGTACAAATACAATGATACAGTTGAAACGATTATGTCCCTATGTAATATGTCCTCAAATGAAAATGTAAGATACAAGGTCTTAACAATGATGAAGAAAACATGAAAGAAAGGATGATACCGTAAATGCCATCAAAGAGGAAAATACAACATAATTAATATTGCAGAAATTAGGAACAAACACAACAATATGTAAACATATTATAACTACATAGTACACTGCTACCTGAGAAATAATTGTGCACAAGAGATGAAAATCTACATAAACCATGTTCAACAACAAAGGTACATTGTATCTAATATACTGTTAAAGCAATAATAAACTAAAACTTTTAATCACAGACTATTTAAGCAACAGCATTAAAATGTAATCTTTCTCTGACACCAAAAAGCTATATAACACAGAATAATAATATGTAACAAAAATGTATGGAGTGCATCATAATCAATTCATTGCTATCATCTCAAATAAAAAATAAACGCTTTTCAGCAGTAAACAAAAGCTACATGTATGACTATATTACATAAGCAAAGTTCCAAGGTAAGACTTCACTAATGTCACTAAGGCATTATTATTTTTGCTATTCTTGCATTATAAATACTGAATTTAACTTAATCATATTGATCTATTTTAAGGTAAACCATCCATCATTAGGATGCAAAGATATGTTCGTGCATTTTAGATATTAACATCGAGATCATTTCTATGTTTAATTCATACAACTGATTAACCATTATATTACTTTTGCATGTATTTTATTTTTGATCAACGCCAATATGTTGCTACTTTTATGAAATGATATATCAAAGGGAGGTGATAATACAAAATTTACTATCATTCCATAGCACTTTTTATTTTTATTTTTTAAACACCATAATGCTTATATAAAAAGCTCTCTGTGAAAACTTAACAAATATTCAAACCTCAAAATGAAACTTTACCAGTAGCAATTTTGAAGTTTTTATGATGGATGCATTACCTTAAAATTTCTTCAAGTAGTATCATTAGTAAAATTAACTTAATCTATTTCAAGTATTTTTACAATCTTACGTTTAACTAATTTTTATCTGTACTAGTTTTTAAATACATTTCTAGTCAATACACAGGTTTACAAAAATATTTGCTAAATGAAAATTATTTAGGATACTTAAAATTTTGTAATAAACATGAGATCATAATTTTGGCCATGTCCAAACATTAAATTGACCTGTTTGTTATAAGCTCTCAAAAGCCTCAATGTATAATACATTCTACCAGCATTATATTTTAGATAATCACAGCACTAAATATCACAGTTAAGGGTATTACACATTGTAATAAACACATATGTACAGTCTTAAGCACTTTTATATATACACTCAAATACAGTTAAAGCAAACAAACAATATGTATCAGCACATTTATATAGTTTCCATCAAATCCAGCCATTCTGGGAAAATGTTCTGACCTCAAAAATAGAGAGTATCAGTTGTTCATTAATTTCATGTTATCAACATATTTAACAATATAATATTCTTTTAAGAATTTAGAACAGAAGGATACTTTAATAATGAGAATCTATACACAATTTACTTTATTGTATTATATGTAAAATAATGGTAGTATTGCCAAAATATTATCAGTTAATGTTTTGTTATATGCAATGTTAAAGTGGTTTTTTTTAACTTCAAAAACAATCAAAAACAAAAAGATACTTAATAGGTTTTGTTAGAAAACTTAAGTGTCTTACATAGGAAAACATCCAAGCATTTATAAAAGTTGGATGTTACTGAAAATGAAGCCAAACAAATAAACGCCTGAGAAATGTTTGACTTATTACTTATAAAGAGCCATGAACTCAAATATCTGACACATTCTGTGGAATATATTCTTGTGAATGCTTAATATAATGTCAATTTAAATAATGACAATGGTCACTCAACAGTTTCAATATCATAGATCATAAATGACTAGGTAGAATATATAATCTGAAAGCAATACTGTTTTGAATAATGTGAAAGACAATAAATTCAAAAAAAAAAATCAGTACACAGGTTTTATAAATTATATAGCAATTTGCCAACAAATTAAAGTATACAGTTTCCATTCTCAGATGACTTTTCTTAATGGTGAGGCCAAAAACACCAAATTTAATGCACAGAGTTACCTCTAGACATGTTTGGTATTAGAGTAGCTCATATAGAAATAAATAAACTTATCAAGTGAAATAAATTACCTTTTTTACTGATTGAAATCAATTATTATATGTATGGGCAAAAGAAACAGATTTTGATGAGGCAATACATGTAAAGATGATAGTTTTTCAAAAAAAATAAGTGAGCATAGGCCTGCAACTATTCAGGAACCACTGAGGAGCACTATTATATAGCCTTGCAGCACACAGGTCGGTATGGGAACTATTATATGATTTTAGATTATAAGCCCTTTTTTTCAAACAGATAAAACTACGCTAAAAGACACAATGTGATCAAAACACTGACAGAAATAAAGCTGTATGTGCAATGTCTTTAATAGGAAATCTCATTTCAAATGCACCAAGAGAAAAAGTGTAAAGTTATAAATGTATATTATGTACAATATGGAAGAAACATGATCAACAGTGCTATTGCATACACTATACAAGGAAGAAAGCAACTTTACACTGAGATATCAAGCTTGTTACAATAGACAAATGGTAACTCTGTACATAACAACAACATATTATGAGTGATGAAGTACATGAATATGACATGTCTCAAAATCAGATCAAAAACATGAGCAATGATTATCTTTTCTAAAATGCAGATTGTATCCAATCAACAATAAATCATTAAGAATAATGACCTGAAGCAGTTGATCAAAAACATATCATTCCAATAACATTCCAAGTTGCTAAGAAGCAAATAATAACTGTAGAATATGCCCAAACAATGTCAGATCTTTGGTTGAAAGGGTTGAAATGCATGGCAAAAAGGATGAAACTTATGAACATATTTGATAATTTTGTCTTATTAGAATTATAAATATTATCTTGTAAAATACACACTCCTAATTCATCAACTTGAAAATACAACTTATTGTATCATGAATTCTGATACAATCATATTTGAACAAAACTGTCTTTGCTAATTAATACTGCCTCAGCTTAACCGTGATTCGGATACAAAAAAATACATCACAAATAAGACCATGTCACTATAAAACTCTTTCGCTATGTGGCCATGCCACATTAAAACTCTATCTCTATGTGACCATGCCATCTTAAAACTCTATCTCTATGTGACCAAGCCACCCTAAAACTCTACATCTATGTGAGCATGCCACTTTAAAACTATATCTCTATGTGATCATGCCACTTTAAAACTCTATCTCTATGTGATCATGCCACCTTAAAACTCTATCTCTATGTGATCATGCCACTTTAAAACTTTATCTCTATGTGATCAAGCAATCTAAAACTCTATCTCTATGTGATTGTGCCACTTTAAAAATCTATCTCTATGTGATCATTTAATGATCTTAAACACAATTCCTACTAACAACATAAAGGAAAAAATACACCAAAAGTCATCACTACTTCAGTATTTAGAACTGTAAGCTTACAAAACAATTATCATGATAAGGCCTTCGAAAGCAAGGTAAAAACATAGCATTGAAAATATATAGAGACAAATCAAACTAATGCTCATATTGACAAGCAGACACCTACATGAACTGCTAAAAATTTGGTCCTGTGGCAAGTGTAACCGCCAGTTATTGCCAGCTGTGGTCCTATTTACATCCTCAGACAAGAATTTCACTGAGTATAAGGCCAAAGAGCCAGAATGACTCAAAGAGCTTTGTACAACTAAAGAAGCAAACTCTGGTCCGTTTTACTGGGAATTGGGTCTTGGAGCCAATGTCATTGTTGGCTGTTGGACCCTGTAGATGTTAACCCCGTCCTGTTTCTGGAGAACAATGCCCATGTGTGAGAGGTCCGGGTTATCTAGAGTGGCCATCTGCAGGGCACACCAATTGGCTGTGCGCGCTTTACGGGTAAGCATGGTCAACTCAGCAATGGCAGCAGCTAGAGCAGTGATGTCTGAAACATTAATGTTTCTCATACATACATGTATTAAGTTTAAAATTTAATGCACCAACTAAAATAGAATCCTGGACCCGCCACAGATGTATTCGTGATCGAAAACGGAGGTAAATAAGACTAAAGTGTTTCGTTGGTACCTTCTTGATAATACCTTCGAACCATATTAAATAATCATCCAAAAGGTTATAATATATCTACAATAAATATACAGGAATACTACACAAACTGAAAGATTAATGAAACAAAGTCATGTTCATTTCAAATTGTTTGTACCTTTCTCATTGTCATTCCTAGTGGACCCATTGCGGTGCCGGTTGGCAGCATTAACAATCTCTTCCTTTCGTCGTGCCTGAACCTTACGTATCCCCTCCAGCCAGCGCTCCAGGGCTGAGTGTACACTTGGGTGGATGTTCAACTCTCGTAAACGCTCCATTTTTTCAACCAGTGTTATTATCTGTACAATACATACTCAATTTAAAAAGGTCTCCAAAACCTCCTGACAACTGTTTGCTTACATTTTGGTTTGAACACAAAATTATGTTTATGTACATGGCTTATTTTACATGAAATGTTTTGAATAAGAAACTTCTAAAAAAACACAACTCAAATCTTTTAAACAGTCCCTTCTAAATTAAGTCCAGACTATTTCATAATCCTTCTAAATAAGTCTCACATCATCATGTATAATGTCAGTTAAAATGCCAAAACAGTATAAACTATTATGTAAGTATAGTTATAATTATCTTGTGTTTCTGGTCTGGATCTAAGAATCCTACTTAAGGGTATGCACATTAATGGCCATACAGTGTGCCCTAGGACCAGATCTTTCAATCCGCACCAAAAACACAGAATTTTTGTGATGTGAATTCTGTCAGTAATTTTTCATAATGTGGCGATTCGAAAGCAGCGCTTCAGAACTGATTCCCCAATAGAAAAAAAATCTTGACAAATAAAGGATTCTAAATATAAATTAAACAATATATTTAATGGCAAAACACATCTTTGTTTTGTGATGAAATTTTGCAGGACACCCTGTAATTTTCTAGGGTTCATAAAATAAATAAGTAAGTGTTGAGCCCTGTATTCATACCCTAGCATGTTCTTTGAAGGAGTCCACTATAAGCCTATCAACACGTGAAGGGTTGGCAGGGAGGCGGGGCACCACGATGTTGTTGGCACTGGACACCTTCTTGCCTGGATTCTGTCTAGCCAGCTCAGCCTCAGTCTAAACACACAGCAAGATCAGTAATAGTGAAGTTTAAGACTTTATGATATTATGTGTTTAAAATAGGGATGGCAACGAGTACCTGAGTACTCGATCGAACGTCAGAGTACTTGAGTACCAAATCACTACTCGAGTTCTCGGAATTTTTAAAAAAAAACTTCTATAAAAATCACCAACTACAGACAAAATATCAGACCTTGTAAGTTGCCAAGAGGACAATTTACGTTCCCTCTAATCCCCGCTGTGTACACAATTGACCTCAATCAATTAGTTGACAGTTGTTGTGATAGTTGCAAACTGTCAACAAAGGACCCCTATTTCAAATTAGCACTGATGTCAATTAGCGAAGTTTTGATAGCGGTACTTTCACCTACACAATTCTATTGTTTACCAATTAGAGACCTTTCACCAAACAATGGACGCTTACGAGAGTATTGACCGTTACGAGAATTCATTTCTTAATGGGCGTATTTTAACTATTTTTGCAATGATTATCACAATTGATTGGTTGATATTTTAAATCAAGAATTATGAATATTAATGAGGTAAACAACAATTACACAGTACGAAAAACTATCATTTAAAAAAAATAAAAATTGTAGAGTAAACATCTGAACAACTGAACTTCGTATTGAATTTTGTTCACTATTTTTATGTATGCTATTAATTTTCGTTCATTGTAATTCTGGTTGTTGTTCATTTCTGCTGTGCATACTTGTATAAAATGAAACGAATAAGACAAATTAAAAGCCTGAAACAACATTTGTTTTCTTTTTATATCATTTTTTGTTAAAATACGTAATGAAAGTTTACTTTAAAGGTGAAAATGACCAATAATACGACCAACGCACAATATACGTCATTAATGATACATTTATACACAATCTTGTCTTTGCGAACACATATTCAATTTTTCCGAGTAATCGAGTACCCGAGTACTCGATTGAACGATCGTCTGAGTACTCGAGTATTAATTTTACTACTCGTTGCTATCCCTTGTTTAAAACTAAACAATATAAACTCTTGTTAACTTTTTCATATATAGTAACTGAACTCTATAATCAATTGAGGAATATATCCAAACGGAAGATTTATATTTAAACTTTAATGAGATTGTTATTTCTCTTTTCTCTAAAATGCATCAGGTAATCTGTTTTGCTGTCTAATTTGATGCAACATGGTTGTTGAAAATATTCATTGTACTTTGCGATTAAGTTTTACATATGAATGACTAATGTATGAAAAATAGCATTAAGGTGTTCAGAACAGCAACCTTTTTCCTTTCAGTTTCCATCTGCTTATACTGGTCGTAGCACTCCTCAAGCTTTGTATGCAATTCATTGGCTGGACCACTTCTCCTAAAATTGTACCCAGACATGTTCATGTGTATAGTTCCTCAATTTTAAAATGTATTCAATAAAATATGACACTGTATTTCAAAGATATAACTTAAAATGAATAAATGACTAAACAAGCATCACAAAACTGCCATCAAAGAGTACGCTGACTCAAATATAACAATAAATAATATAATACCCCAAAAATAACATCATTCTTACCGCTGCATTTTCATTGTTGAGAGCATTGGCTGGCATCCTTGCACATATCTGGGCGGCATCTCATAAACCATGTCAGTGTACTGTACTGGAATCATACGACCAAACGCATCAATGGCCACCAGATCATAGCCATCCGGAGGAATAACTGGTTGGGATAACAATGTCCCTGGAGGAAACATGTACGGAATTTTGGATCCATACTTCAGAAGTTGAGGGTGTGGAGGGGCCATTGGTATCTGGGCATGGCGAATAAAGTCTGGGCTGGTACCATTGGTAAAAACCTGCATTGGCATATGCTGGCTTGGTATTGTTAGGTGTAATGGGGTTGTTGAAGCTGTTGAAGGTGCAAGAGTGTACGAACTGTCATTTGTGTATCCATTTGCTGGAAACGTTCCCAGCTTTGAAGTGTTTTGCTGCTGTTGGAGATATGCCTGGTTTTGTGTAGCAGTCTGTGTTAAAAATGTTGGCGAACTAGTGGAAGATAAATGGACTGATTTCATAACACGCTCTTCCATCGTGTTTTGATCACCAGTTTTGAGATTTTGTGTCAATGGGTTCTTCAAAATCTGTATGGGAGGTTTCACTTCTGTTGACTTCAATAATACTGGTGAATCTTGGACTAGGTGTTGTGCTGATCTTATAGGTTTGAAAACTTTCATATTCATAGGTTGAGTTACAAATCTACCTTCTGGTTCATTGATTGGAGAATACATTTCACAGTACTCTCCTCTTTCAAAATTGTATCTAATGTTATCATGTTTGCCATTCACGCTGTCATTTACAAATGTCAAAGCTCTCTTTACTGAAGAATTTGACAACTGCTCGGCAATGGATTTTACATTTTTCATCAGATTTTGATTTTCATCAGAAAATCGCATGTTGCCCTTTGTCAGCTGTGTGGTTTTGAATGCAGGCATAGGGTGGAAGGATGATTCTTGCATTGCTCCAGAATTACTCAAAATAGCATGCGACTGATTTTGAGGCAAACTACCACCTAGACCTGAAATGTCCATTTTTGTTACAATATTTTGCAAATCAATCAAACTGTCACAGGACTGTCTGCTTGTCTGTGAAGCAAGAGATGAAACACTGCTTCGTTCTGACAATCTTCTTCCATCAGTACTGCTTGTCTGAGAATTAAAAAAGTCAAAATCAAAATGTCCACGTTCAATTACATCACATGATCTATTCAGTTCTTCCACACCATTGTATGTATTATCATCATTTCCATTTCTTTGTGGAACATAAACATTACCAGGCTGTGACACAGAAGTACCATTATGTAACATTGAGTTCTGACTCAGACTGCTCTTATTCAACGCCCCACTCTGTTGTAACTGTGAACTTCTCCTATCCTCCCAGTAGTTTGGTGTGCTGTGGAATTGTGCAGGGAAAGTGAGTGGACTCTGGATGTTGGAGGAATCATGGAGGCCGCTATCATCAAGGCTGGAGGACCACAAACTGCTCAAACTGCTGTCATCTCTCCTGTAGATAAGTATATTTGTTGGTTAAATTTAATTTTTCTTTTTTTTAACATTTCTACTGCCAAGTGGCACGTTTTGAAACACTCTTAAAGAGAAGAATTCTTAAATAAGGCCAAGGAGAAAAAAATAATTATTATCTTCTTTTCATTATCAAAAGACATGAAAAAGTGAATGAATAAATAATCACATTTGAAATCTGTTTCATCAAAAAAAGTTTGCTCGTTTCATCAAATATAACAAATGACAGGGCATGAAAACTCACAGGCAAAAAATAAATGGTAACAACGTACTTGCATGCAAACAATATTCACTAATCGCTTCCAGGTCAATATAAGGTAAATTTTTGTTTCGACCTCAACTGTCCTAAATTCGGACACACATATTCCGATACAGATTATCAGAATACCTACCTGGATGCAAATCAGGAATGACTTATACAGAAGAATAGGATGTAACCATTTGTTTTATATCGTGCTTTAGTCTGACCTCATGTTATTTATGGATATTATGTAATGCAACCTAAATCAGTTTTCAAATCTAAATGACCTTAATTTAAATACATACTAAAGTTGCAATTTATATATACTATCTTACAGTAAGGGGGGTTATGATTATGCATCAAATAGTGAAGCCAAAGCCTGAAATAGCTGATTAATAAATTTATATAAAAATATTTTCAGACTAATTTAATCAAACCTGTCACTTTGAAGACTAGAAAGTAGTGTGTTTGCATTGCTTGTAGAATTGCAAATGTTGTTAAAGGCGAACAGTGAGTTGTCATCATCCACAATCTGGTTCACAAGATCTTCCAAACCTAACACATGAGACTGGTCCCCTTTCAAACTTGTGCTGAGATTAAATTTGTCCCCAAAACTCAGTTGTTCGAAGAATCCAGAGTCTGAAGTTTGGTTGTGCACTGAAAAATAAGGTTCACTATCATTTCAATAATGAATTATTATAATGTTACATATGAGCACCATCAAGCTAACATCAACTGTCATTGTACAGTCGAAAATGGACCATAACTCTAGAATAGGTGTTAAAGCCAGAGTTATAGACCTTAATATACATGTGAGTAATTTCTTTAGTAATATGTGTACAAAGTTACATTTGAATATCTTAAACAATTTTTCATTATTAAGATTAAAGTTTTTTTCTTTGGGATGTACATGCCTGAATTCATACACTACTGCTTGGCATTACATTTTTTAACAAACCCTGCTGTATAAAACCCAGAATTTGCGCAAGCATGAAAGCAGTCACGTTCTTATTTCAACCACTGATGTTTTTTCCCTATCAAACAGAGTTCTAGGCACCCTTTTATTATTTTCCAATCATTCACCAGTAAAACATCTAAACTATTCATATTAAGGTTACTTACATTTTCCTGCATCTTCATAGTTGCTGTTGAGAGATTGGTGTTTTCTGTTCCCATGGAAGGAGGGTAGGGAGTTTTCCCAGCAAGACTCAGCCTCGTGTAGATTGGTCATGGTGGTCAATTGTTTAATGTTTACACTCCCATCACTTAAAAACTGGAAAGCAACGTACTTAATGGAAAATACAAAATATCAGAGAATATTCAAATATTAAACCAACTAATACAAGAGATGTTTGTCAAACATTATGCCCCCCCTGAGCGCCATGTTGTCAGGATTATATGGACAATTGAATGAAATATGCATGGACCGAAATGACAGCTGATTTGTTGCTGTTTTAAGATTATGACCATTAAAGTGTGAGGATAAAGTGTTTTATGACTGTCATGACCTTTGACTCTATGAACTCAAAATCCAGAGTCATCAGCTGGTCACCAGAAACCTAAATGTCAAGTTTGAGGGCCATGGGTGCAGGCATTGTCAAGTTATCACAAGACAAGTTTTTTTCGTTCAAGGTCACTGTGACCTTGACCTTTGACCCCTAAATCATAAGGGGTCATCTACAAGTCAGATGCAACTCCAAGTCAAGTTTGAAGGCCATGGGTTCAGGCATTGTTGAGTTATCACGCGGACAACCTTTTACCATTCAAGATCATTGTGACCTTGACCTTTGGCTCTATGAATCCTAAAATCAATAAGGGTGATCTACTGGTCATGCTTAACATCCATGTCAAGTTTAATGATCATAGGTTCTGGCATTGTTGAGATATCAGAGGGGGAAGATTTGTTAACTTTTTTGTGTTAAAGGTTACTGTGACATTGACCATGGCCTGATGACCCCTAAAGTCGATAGGGGTCATCTACTGGGCAGGCCCAACCTTCATGTCAAGTTTGTTAATCATAGGTCCAAGAATTGTCGAGTTTGCTTTCAAAGTCACTGTGACCTTGACCTTTGACCCCTAAAATCAATAGGGGTCATCTACTGGTCAGGTCCAACCTCCATGTCAAGTTTGAGGCCCATGGGTGCAGGCATTGTTGAGTTATCACTTGGACAACCTTTTATCATTCAAGGTCACTGTGACTTTGACCTTTGGCCCAATGACCCCTGAAATTAATAGGGACAATCTTCTGGCCAGGCTCAACCTCCAAATCAAGCTTGAGGGCCATGGGTGCAGCCATTGTCAAGTTATCACTCGGATAACCTTTTACCATTCCAGGTCACTGTGACCTTGACCTTTGGCCCAATGACCCCTTAAATCAATAGGGACCATCTTCTGGCCAGGCCCAACCGCAAAGTCAAGTTTGAGGGCCATGGGTGCAGGCATTGTCGAGTTATCACTCGGACAACCTTTTACCATTCCAGGTCAGTGACTTTGACCTTTGGCCAGATGACCCCCAAAAACCATAGGGGTCATCTCCTGGTCAGGCCAATTCTCCAAGTCAAGTTTGAGGGCCATGGGTGCAGGCATTGTTGAGTTATCAATCGGACAACCTTTTACCATTAAAGGTCACTGTGACCTTGACCTTTGGCCCAATGACCCCCAAAAACCATAGGGGTCATCTCCTGGTCAGGCCAATTCTCCAAGTCAAGTTTGAGGGCCATGGGTGCAGGCATTGTTGAGTTATCAATCGGACAACCTTTTACCATTCCAGGTCACTGTGACCTTGACCTTTGGCCCAATGACCCCCAAAAACCATAGGGGTCATCTCCTGGTCAGGCCAATTCTCCAAGTCAAGTTTGAGGGCCATGGGTGCAGGCATTGTTGAGTTATCAATCGGACAACCTTTTACCATTAAAGGTCACTGTGACCTTGACCTTTGGCCCAATGACCCCCAAAAACCATAGGGGTCATCTCCTGGTCAGGCCTAACCTCCAAGTCAAGTTTCAGGGCCATGGGTGCAGGCATTGTTGAGTTATCACTCAAACAACCTTTTACCATTCAAGGTCACTGTGACCTTGACCTTTGACCCATTGAGCCCCAAAAACAATAGGGGTCAGCTGCTGGTCAGGCCCAACCTCCAAGTCAAGTTTGAGGGCATGGGTGCAGGCATTGTCACGTTATCACTCGGACAACCTTTTACCATTCAAGGTCACTGTGACCTTGACCTTTGGCCTGATGACCCCCAAAAACAATAGGGGTCATCTACTGGTCAGGCCCAACCTCCATGTCAAGTTTGAGGGCCATGGGTGCAGGCATTGTTGAGTTATCACTCGGACAAGCTTTAAAATTATTTTACCTTTAAAGGTCACTGTGACCTTGACCTTTGACCCGATGACCCCCAAAATCAATAGGGGTCATCTACTGGTCAGGCCCAACCTTCATGTGAAGTTTGATGACCATATGTCCAGGAATTGTTGAGTTATCACTCGGACAAGCTTTGGTCTACCGACGGACCGACCGACATACTGACATGCCTGTGCAAAGCAATATACCCCTCTTCTTCGAAGGGGGGCATAAATATAACAAACTGAACAAAATGCTACAACGATTTTGCTTAAAGCAAATAAATTTGTTACTGTCAAAAAACATGGTGTGTTTTATAACCATTATTGCCTTACAACCAGTCATTTACGGTACTTTCAAAATGTTGTGTCATACACCATTTTCCGACCTAAACAAACAAACAGAGTCGGGATTTATGTTTATGCATTTATTTATATTTGGAAGTGGCTGGGCATTGCTATAGGGGGTGAGATAACAACACATCCTAGATTACAGCCTACCCATCTAGCATACATGGCCAATGACTCTTTTTGACTGAAAAATGAGGCCTTAATTCAGCCACGTTGACAATCCAGGTTTTCTTTTTTCACAAAAATGGACTCAAAATTCACCATCCAATTTTATTTTTTCTCATCTTGTATTTATGTCATCTAGTACAGTTTTGTTTAAATGTATTTCTAACCTTTTAATACTCCTCAAATTCTGTATATCTAAGTGCCTTTGCTTTGTTTCCTTGTTTGAAATATTCTTTCGTAAAGCATAATTTTAGGCATTTTGTCAATATTTTCACAATTTTAAGAGCCCTGGCTCCATTCACAAAAAGGTAGAAAAAAACACTGATGCCATACCCCTGGCAGGGAAAAAATCCCCTTGATTTAATTGATGTAAAATATTTAAAATAAAAAAATCCGGGGGATATTTATCTCCCGCTGGGAGACCGGGGGATGTATCATAATTCCGGGGGATTTCCCCCCCCCCCCCCCCCCCCCCCCCGCCGGGGGATATGGCATGTATGTGGGAGGCAGTTTACGAAATTTGAAGACAAAATTGTTTTTTGCAATACATTTTCTTACAATATATGATATATACTTAAAACTATCCTCATGATATCCAACTTGCAAATTTTGCAAATTTTAATATTATATATAATTATATGAGCAATAGGAATGGTCCTGCCAAAGCTATTGAAATTTTTGGAACATTTTTTCATGGTAATTAAAGCACTAAAATCTGCAACGACTTTAGGTAACAAATCTTGCTAAAGCAGGTTGAGAAAAAACAACTTGTTATTAATGTGTAAAGTGGCTTCGACAAGTTCATTTGGATGACTTTCTGCCCAAACAGACTGAAAATATAATCGTGAAGACTATACAGTGATTTTCAGTTAAAAACAAGTAGAACACACCAAAAAAATGTCTACACAGGCAATAAGACAATATAAACCTACATGGGGGCTAAATTCCCTGGAAAGCATTTGTGTAATATTGCAGATTGCCTTGGTTTTAGATGCATTCATAATACCCAGGGCTAATGTAAAAATCTCCTGGTTTTCACTTGAAAGTCTCCCAAAAATATGGCATGTTTTTTCCAATCGTATAATCGTCTATTGGCACCTTAGAAGTAACTGGCTTAATGAAAGCCTTAATCCTTTAGAGAATTGCAACAGACATGATTTTGTAACCATCTGGTGAAAACACATTACAATCCCTGACAATTGTCAGTTTAACAGTAAAAAATATAAATTGGGAAAAATCTTAATCTTGCCTCTCTCGCTCCGCCTCCGTAATTTTACGCAATAGCTTTCTCCTATTGCAAAGATTGATCAAATATAAATAAGGTTCTATGTGTTTTTATTTTTTTATCTAAGAACACGGAATGTTATGGCATCTGTCAAAACATAAACAAACAAATCAATAATGTTAATGCTACATTTTTGGAACCTTATTTTTGTCGGTTTAAAACGTGATTCTTCAGCATAAGTTATTCAAAATTGTTAAAACAAACTTAAAAGCTACTGAACTATTAAACAGCAATACTGTCGTTTCAATATACCTACAAAAATCGTCTTTGTTTCATTTCAGTCTTCTGCGGAGATCCTCAACAGAAGAACATTTTCTCGTATGCTAAACAGCTGATCGAAGCCTCGTTTCCAATACATTCGACAATTTCCGTACAAGTGATTGCAGTGCTACAAGGATAAAAACGGAAAAGACCGATTGTAGGTTCCGAATAGGAAACACCTTTCGTGACGTCACGGAATGCCCTTCCTGCTTGTCCAGACTTGTTTTACATAAACACAAACGTGGTTATTTTAAGCAATATTTGAGTGTCAGCCTATTTCCTGCTTTTCCAGTATCATATTTATTCTATTTTAAAAAAGGTAATTGTTTTCGAGGGCACAATGTCCTCATTTCTCCTTTGTTTTAATGTATAGGGTTGTTGACAGTTTCGTACACAAATTATTTCGTTGAAATCTGTGATTCGTACCCCTATTCGTTGTACTTTTTTTCTTTCTGTTGTCAGTTTTAATAAATGTACTTGATATTTTTTGCTTTGTTTTGTTACTTTTGATGTGTTTTGATAACTCTCAACAATTAGATTTGTCTCTGTTATCGTCTGAATACGATAAGAATACATACATTATTTGACACTAACAGTGAACGGCATTGTATGATTTATAAAGCGGAGTGGACCTAAATAACAAGAAATGGTCATCCAATGGTCAAGGCAAGGATGCATTGTAATGGTTTAAAACATATCTTGACTTTGGATGTCATTTTAGGTTCAAGGATTATTTTTAACGTGTTCTTCATGATTGAGCATGATTTTACTGTCCTATTTATAGGCATTATGAAAGTGTGTGGTTTGTAAAGGCTTATTGCCATAAGGGCTATTGTAGTACATTAATGTATTAGATAACATGCGCAGAATGCAAAATGCATCCGACGTGGAGCGCATTAGGCGCAAAACAGAGGCGGAAACGTTTGAGCGTGGCGTGTGTTGGAGGAGTTTAGAAGAAAAAATGGATTTCCAGCATTTTCAGGTTTTCTGTTTTTAAATATACTCAACTGTTTACAACGAAGAGCGGCATTTGTTTAGGTGTAGAAGTTGGAAATATAATAAAAGAAATATTAGATTAAATATATTTGTAATTTAATTTTGAAACTTCATAAATGTCACATATTAAATTTAAAATTAAAATTGGTCAGTCTTTTGTTTTTAAATTATTGACTGTTTATAACTTTTATACAAGAGATTTTAAAAAAAAGAATGGAGGTTTTGGAAGTTTAATATCTTGTATTTAGATGTATGATATTTTTGCATCTACAAGTAATATTGAACAATGAATGAAAGGAAATGTAGTTTTAAGTTTTAAGCAAAACTTCGAAAAGAATTCTTATATTGAGCTAGCCAAAATAATGCGCGTTTAGGGACTTTTTTAACATTTGGATATTAATTTTGTTCCCTAAACGCCACAAGTCAACTGAGCAGTACCAATGTAAAATTTATTCTTCATCTATTACTCCACAATACTTAACACTTCACTGTTAAATTAAAACACAAAAGTTACTCTTTAATTATTTTAGCCAATACCTTTTACTTACTACACTTAAGTGTTTTATGAAACACAAATAATTAGTTTAATTTAGATCGACTTCTGTCAATAAAGCATCACCATTTTGAAACCATCAAGCAGGTGCCCGTTATCTTTCTGCTAAATATACTTAGCGCTGGGATCTGTCATTCTTGGCTAGGAAAACAACAAGTGGTATATGGACGCACAGAGTCCCCAAAACAAATATCGTCAAAGACTCTGAAGCGGCTGTTTATATGGACTTATATTGAGCATGTTTAAAAATAATATCAGTGACGAAATAAAGATTTGAACATGTGACAATGGGATGGGCATATATATAAGAATGTTCATGTGAAGCATATCTGTGCCACGTCGGCTAGTAATTGCTGCATGCCCTCCATTAAAAACTGTCTGAATTCGTTTTAGATCTCGTCAAATCATTCTTTTTATGGTACTTCTGTGTTCTTATTTTGTTATTGAAAAATAATTATATAAGAAAAACTTATAACGTTATTATCTTAGCAGTAGGAGGAAGTTTAGTCATTTGCATTTTATTGCCTTTGTAAATTATTCAAAGAGATAAAATCCATTACATTTTAGTTTGTTCAGTCATCCTCATAAGATCAGTTATTGTCATGCACTGAGAACAACAGTTATCATTATTTAATTAGTATGCACTCCTGTATTCACCCCTATCTAAAAACAATACAAAATATATATCCCCTCCCTTGACTGTTCTAAAAAAAAAATCAGCCTGCCCCCACAATATAATTGCTTAAGGTTTATCTGGCATATTCCTGGAAAATAATGTTCACAATCACGGTTTCACAATTAATTAAAAAAGACATTGACCTACCGGTATACATTATTCATTTATACAAGTTCTATCTGTTTTTGGAAAGATAATATCATGAAAAACTATTAATCCACTTATCAACCAACCTATTCCCCTCCTGAAAAAGTATTTCTCCCCTACTTAGGCTCTTTGTATCTATTACATCTAGGTCAAGTATGATTATGGGTCTTGTCGATCCAAAGCTGGGTCACTAAGTCATATCAAAGAAATAACTGTTCTCAATTTTAGCCCCTAATCAATGAAACTTGGTCTGTTTGTTTGTACACCCAATTTTTGGTCAAGTTTGATTGTAGGGGCACATGGGGATCACAACAAGGTCAATCCAAGAAAACAATGTTGAAGCTACAATTTTGGCCCAAAATTAATGATACTAATACTTTTCCAGAATGTTTTCTTCTTAAAATCTAGGTCTGGTTTGATAGAGGATTGTGTTAGGTCCAAGGTTTGATAGAGGATTGTGTTAGGTCCAAACCTTAGGGTCATCATGGCATATCATCAAACAATCTTGTTCTAGGTTCAGAGGTCACAAATTTGGACCAGAATCATAAATGTTTCTTTCCAAAAATGTAAGTCCAGTGCAAATATGGGTCATGTGGGGTCCAAGGTCACTAGGTCACAGTCAATGAAAAATCTTGTTAAAACATGACAGGCCATGATATTTGCCCATATTCAATGAAACTTGATCAGAATGTTTGTTTTCATAAAATCTTCAATTATAAAAGTTTGACAGTGCTTCATGTACCAACAAAACAAGCTTGAATTAAGTCAAATATTCAAAAACCATTGACACTCCAGCATCCATTGTTTCTACCCAATAGACATCAGTCATTGCTTGCCGTCTTGTTTATGAATCAAGATAGTTATACAGTAGTAAATTTCATTGACTATAAGTTTAGTTTTTCGGCATAGACAACCAGCACAAAGTCCTTAGATACTGCCAGCAGTTCTGAAAAAATAGTCTGTCGAAAAGAAATTTTTCCTACAATAGCTTTTGTCAATGTCTCACAGTTTATTATTTTATTCTAAATGACTTGCAGGTAGAGACCACATTATCGCTGTTGTCCCCTGTTGGCATGGAAACAAGAGGTCACTCACAGAACTCACCCACACACTGTCTTGTTGAGGAAGAATACACAATCTCCATACCACTGGTGAGTAAAAAATGGGGAAAAAATGTAATCATTGTAACTTGCTGTACCATGTCTTGCTACATGACATAATTTTGGCTACTTTTGAAAATATTTCTCATTTGTTTCATTTAAATTGTTTTAAGAAACATGACACTTTTTAAGAAATGTTACAGCTCTTTTTCCTTGTCATATCAAAATCAATGTTAAGGTTCTAATGATAAAAATATTGATGATCTAATGACATGAATACAATTAAATGGTTTAATATCTAGGTAAGATTTTGAATATATATCATAGCACATATTTTTTGGAATTATAGGATCTGTCATACATAGTGTACATGACTGTGTAGTAGTAGTTGTCTTTTTATATTAAGCTTTTTGTTGAAATAACGAATTAAGACCTACCTAAGACCTTATACATCACAAAGAAATGCCATCTCCTGCTCTACATGCAGTGTTGGATACCCCTTATACACTACTGTGCTAGGCTTCATTGTGTCCCGTGGGTGATTTGGCTAGGCAAATCTTGTAAACATGAATGATTAATGAGGCAGTTTCTGAAACATATGCAAAGACACTGAAAAATGATTCTAGACTAAGTGATAGCTAGAATTGAATTCAATATGCCAAATTACATCAAAATTTAACAGCATCTTAGACCACTCAACTATGGAGACAGCTGACCATACAGGGTCATTAAAGTGTATTCGTTTGTTACATAAAAAATCATAGGAAGAGGATTTGTATCCCATGCCTCATGCATTTTTCATTAAAACCAGATTTTGTCAGTCAATTCTACCACAGTATTTATTGTGGAGTAATACTGTAGTACTTAGAAGTGTTTAAAAATGATATATATATATGATCATTATGTCTCCCCCATTCATGGGGAGACATATTGTTTTTGCCCTGTCCGTCAGTCATCAATCCATCAGTCTGTAAGTCACACTTCGTTTCTGCTCAATAACTGTGGTCATGACTAGTAGATGAACCCTATTGATTTTGAGATCAGTAGGTCAAAGGTCATGTTCCCCGTGACCTTGAGGTGAAGAAACGGTTACCGCTCAGTAACTAAAGACTGCTTGCACCCAGGAACTTCATACTACGACCACACAATGGGGAGACGAGAGCTTTTTCAAAAAGCAATGAATCTCTAGTTAAATTTCGTTTTAAAGAAGCAAAATACTAAGATGTTATTCAATAAGGCTTAAGACATCTACAGTAAAATACAATTTGAAAATTCATGAATAGAAAATGCTTATATAACGATGAGATTGTAAACGGCACTCTACTTTCAAACATAAACTAAAATGACCGTGTACTTTATCATCCTAATATGTCCGTGTACTTTATCAATTTGGTTTTAGTTCATTTTTACCTTTGAAATAACTAGAAATTAAACAATACATGCTGAAAACTATAAAATACATAAACTTTGCTTAAAATAAGATTTTTTATGAATTATTTACGGCTTACATGAAGTAAAGCGATAGATTTGTCAAAAGCCGTGTACTTTGCCTTAGATTTCAACTCTGAGAAATCAGTTGGTCAAGATTTTCAGGAAAACTTTAGGATATTAGAGAAAGTTCTTTATTACCATGTATAGAGCTCTTAAATGCGGGGTTTATGGTCTTTAAATCACAAAAATTCTCCAAATATTAAGAAAGTTATCTTTAAAAACCTTACCTGAATCGAGACTTGTTGACATTTTTTGCCGTGCACTTTACCAAATAAGTCACGTGGGTTCTCCACCGTGATCACTGTCAGTTTAATGGCACTGTGATTTTGTAATATAATCATAAGTACTGAATGTCCTTAAAAATTGTTTTGTAGGAAATCCAGGGGAGATATCACATTTTCGTCATATAATTAAGATGGGAATTTTACTACTTAATTTAAATATTAAAATTGCTAACCAATTTTTTTTTAATGAACATATTGCTGGAATGTTACCAATTAAGTTATTATTTTTCACAAATTAAATTGTTTAGAAACATGTGGAATAGTAAATTTCATGATGAATTTAATAGAGCAGAGATTTTTACACACCTGTAAAATTACGAAATTGGTAATGGCTGTATTTATATCAAATCAAGGGGTAGCATTTTATATCAAATTGTTGAATTTACAATAGTTTCAAGAACTGAAAATGTCAGAGGTATCGTAATTGTGTTTTTGTTAATTGTGTGATAGCCTTAATAGCTGCATTTAAAATGTTGTTCCTGTAAATAATACAAGCAAATTTATTGTTGTATTTTAATAATTGTTTTATAACATTTTAATAACTTTTGAAATTCTACAAAATTGTGGCCAGAATGCCAGAATTGTGGTACTGTATTACAGTAAATTAGTTTACACTGTATATGTGAATATAACTAGGTAGTATGATACCAAGGCTGTCTTTATTTCAGGTTCGACCAAAATTGGAGTTGTTAAAAGTATTGAAATCTGCTGGAGCAACGGCCGCAGTGTTCTCTAAAAAAGAGGTGAAGTTTACAATAAGTATAGACAATTAAGTAATTATTATATCCAGAATAAACTGACTGTCAAATCAGCTTAAAAAACTAAAGTGTATAAATGGGAAATGAGCGGACATTTTTGTCAGATCATTTATTATATGAAGAAAATGTGGAGTGATTCCATTGGCAGAGAAAAAAAGCTTAACCATGATAGTGAGAATCATCACGAAATGTTGAAACATTACAGGTCTTGCATTACTTATCCTTTCTTTTTCTATATAATTATTGGATGGAATAAATTTGGTGCAATGTTGATCCTTAAATGGAAATATACCCATTTGTTCCTACATCAAGTCACTCTGATATTTGTTAAAACAATAAATTATGATCTTAGTTTAGTTTAAACATATTTATTTAGCAACGATTGTGAAACAAGTTATTACAACATTATATTGATCACTCTCGTTGGCACGATTTTATGCGAGAGTGTAGTCTTGTGTTGTGGGAGAACCCGGAGAAAACCCACTTGGCCGGCTTGGTGACCACGAACCAAACTCACATGCGCCCAAGCCGGGAATCGAACCCGGGTCGCCTAGGTGAGAAGCAATGCGCTAACCACTGCGCTAACCGGACAACCTTATGATTTTTTTTATGATCTTAAAAAAAGGATGTTTTAATTGAATGCAATATGGAACAGACATTATATTCAACATAGGAATGAATTCAAGAAATTAAATTATCAGCAATTTATATTTTTTGTTTCAGATCATTGGATACTTGAAGAACTACATAATAGCTCGACAGTTGTTTGACGTCACAGATCCCCGTATTGTGCATTGTGAGGGTGACCAGTTGTACAATGTGTTCGGGGTGAAGCAGTTCACAATAGATGATGTTTTGTAAGTATGAGGAATGGTAGGACATGTCTGAAATAGCCTGTAAGACACAGACCTTAAATTGTCATCAGCTCACTAGATTTAAGAATGTAGTGGATAATTGTTGAATAATGGTATAAGATCAAAAATTATTTCACTAATCGATTGTAGAAAGCAATGATTTTTTATGTGACTCAGACATGAGTGATAAAATAATTTTCTGTGATCACAGAGTAAAAAAAATAACCCGACATAATGAACGCTATGATTCTTTCATTAAGAGTAACGGGAACCAAAATCTGTAAGAGTCCTGATATCAAAATTGGTATTTTCTCTGCGGTGCGAATAACGCCATATAACAGGCGCGTAGGAGCTGGGGCTGCAGCTGTGGCCCAAATATTCTGGCTTTTAACAGCAATGGGGCTGCGAATATTTGATTCCGATTTTCTTGAACTCGCTGGAAATCGAGTCATTCAATGCTTAAATTTCAACCCCTCCCTACCCCTACCCTTCCGCAGCCCCAATGTCAATTTGCTACCTACGTACCGGATTTAGTATCAGTGGTCTGATGGTGATTGTCCGCGTCTCACCCAAGAGGTTAGGAAAGTGAGTCTCACAGGGATCTCATTCTCATTTTTCATGCAAAACCTTCCTCAATAGCCTGTAGCGGGCGCATTAAGTATCTCAAGTCATGAAGTGGAAATGTCCTTAGGATATTTTTTTCATTATTGGATTTAATTTGTAAAAACAGAATTTCAGCTAAAATTAGAGTTGTAAACACATTTGTTGATTTCTGTGGCACTCGTACAGTTATAAGGTTTTATAATTAACAACTAAGATTTTGTAATAAAACACTATGAATATATATAAAGCAATTATAATTATTTGTTTCATAAGCAACTAAACAAAATGCCTTAGTATATAAAAATTTAAATGAAATTGATTTTTATTATGCCCCAGAAGGTGGGCATATTAAAATTGCACCGTCCGTCCGTGTGTCCGGCTCAATAACTCGTGTCTGGGCTATAACTTTCCCTTGTATGGACAGATTTTGAAATAACTTGCCACATGTGTTCCACATACCAAGACGACGTGTCGCGTGCAAGACCCGTGTTCCTACCTCTAAGGTCAAGGTCACACTTAGTGTTTATTTACAATGGAGTGCTGCATATAAGGACATAGAGCATAGGTTGTCGTGTCCGGGCTGTAACTTTCCCTTGTATGGACAGATTTTAAAATAACTTGCCACATGTGTTCCACGTACCAAGATGATGTGTCGCGTGCAAGACCCGTGTCCCTACCTCTAAGGTCAAGGTCACACTTAGTGTTTATTCACAATGGAGTGCTGCATATAAGGACATAGAGTATAGGTTTTCTTGTCTGGGCTGTAACTTTTTCTTGTATGGACAGATTTTAAAATCACTTGCCACATGTGTTCAACATACCAAGACGACGTGTCGCGTGCAAGACCCATGTCCCTACCTCTAAGGTGAAAGGTACACTTAGTGTTTATTCACATTGGAATGCTGAATATAAGGTCATAAGAGTGTAGGTTGTCAAATATGGGTGGTATTTTTATGCCCCCGAAGGTGGGCATATTAAAATCGCACCGTCCGTCCGGCTCTGTAACTTTCCCTTGTATGGACAGATTTTAAAATAACTTGCCACATGTGTTCCACATACCAAGACGACGTGTCGCCTGCAAGACCTGTGTCCCTACCTCAAAGGTCAAGGTCACACTTAGTGTTTATTCACAATGGAGTGCTGCATATAAGGACATAGAGTATCGGTTGTCGTGTCTGGGCTGTAACTTTCTCTTGTATGGACAGATTTTAAAATAACTTGCCACATGTGTACCACATACCAAGACGACGTGTCGCGTGCAAGACCCGTGTCCCTACCTCAAAGGTCAAGGTCACACTTAGTGTTTATTCACAATGGAGTGCTGCATATAAGGACATAGAGTACAGGTTGTCGTGTCCGGGCTGTAACTTTCCCTTGTATGGACAGATTTTAAAATAACTTGCCACATGTGTTCCACATACCAAAACGACGTGTCGCGTGCAAGACCCGTGTCCCTACCTCAAAGGTCAAGGTCACACTTAGTGTTTATTCACAATGGAGTGCTGCATATAAGGACATAGAGTATAGGTTGTCGTGTCCGGGCTGTAACTTTCTCTTGTATGGACAGATTTTAAAATAACTTGCCACATGTGTTCCACATACCAAGACGACGTGTTGCGTGCAAGACCCGTGTCCCTACCTCAAAGGTCAAGGTCACACTTAGTGTTTATTTACAATGGAGTGCTGCATATAAGGACATAGAGTATAGGTTGTCGTGTCCGGGCTGTAACTTTCCCTTGTATGGACAGATTTTAAAATAACTTGCCAAATGTGTTCCACATACCAAGACGACGTGTCGCGTGCAAAACCCGTGTCCCTACCTCAAAGGTCAAGGTCACACTTAGAGTTTATTTACAATGGAGTGCTGCATATAACGACATAGAGTATAGGTTGTCGTGTCCGGGCTGTAACTTTCCCTTGTATGGACAGATTTTAGAATAACTTGCCACATGTGTTCCACATACCAAGACGACGTGTCGCCTGCAAGACCCGTGTCCCTACCTCAAAGGTCAAGGTCACACTTAGTGGTTATTCACAATGGAGTGCTGCATATAAGGACATAGAGTATAGGTTGTCGTGTCTGGGCTGTAACTTTCTCTTGTATGGACAGATTTTAAAATAACTTGCTACATGTGTTCCACATACCAAGACGACGTGTCGTGTGCAAGACCCGTGTCCCTGCCTCAAAGGTCAAGGTCACACATTGTGTTTATTCACAATGGAGTGCTGCATATAAGGACTTAGAGTATAGGTTGTCGTGTCCGGGCTGTAACTTTCCCTTGTATGGACAGATTTTAAAAAAACTTGACACATGTGTTCCACATACCAAGACGACGTGTCGCGTGCAAGACCCGTGTCCCTACCTCAAAGGTCAAGGTCACACTTAGTGTTTATTCACAATGGAGTGCTGCATATAAGGACATAGAGTATAGGTTGTCGTGTCAGGGCTGTTACTTTCCCTTGTATGGACAGATTTTAAAATCACTTGCTACATGTGTTCCCCATATGAAGACAACGTGTCGTGTGCAAGACCCATGTCCCTACCTCTTAGGTGAAAGATACACTAAGTGTTTATTCACAAGGGAATTCTGAATATAAGGACATAACAGTGTAGGTTGTCAAGTATGGGTGGTATTTTTTTATGTTCAGAGGCAATTTAAAATAACTTGCCATATGTATTTGACACGTAAAGGCAAGATCAACTTTTCATGTACTGACCTTGTTCGTAGGTCAATGTCACATTCGGGGGCATTCGTCACATACTGTGACAGCTCTTGTTTATGTTCAGAGGCAATTTAAAATGACTTGCCATATGTATTTGACATGTAAAGGCAAGATCAACTTTTCATGTACTGACCTTGTTCATTGGTCAATGTCACATACGGGGGCATTCGTCACATACTGTGACAGCTCTTGTTTTTTTAAATATATGCAAACATACCAATGTTTAACTTCAAAGAGAAAGTTTACCTACTTTCATGATTGATGAATGACCTAGGACCAATATCTAGTATAATACTGTAAGGCAAATCTTTAGACAGGTGGTTCACTTTATTTCAGGCCCCTGTTGGAGAAGACATGCACCCCTGTCCAGGATACATGCCTGAAGAGACGACGTCACCTCGTGTCAAAGCCTCTCACCCAACCCGCCGGTCCAGCCTCCCTGACCCCAGCGACCATCACTGTAGCATTGACGCGGGTACCGGAGAGTGTACAAACACTCTCGGGCTGTCATGCTGCGGTTACCAAGGTGACAAGTCCTGCAGGGGTAACCATGGGGCCATTAACAGCCCCTGTGATCCCTGAAGGAAACTCAACAGTAAAGACAACTGGCAAAAACCTAGAAGTATCTGAGCAGAGAGTACCCTCCGCATTGACTGAATGTCAAGATAATGTTGAACATAATATGGCTGGGGAGAATGAGCAGTTGCCATGTGATAGCAGCTTGATATCCAGTACTACCAGCAACAGAGACACTCAGGTGCTGTATTCTCATTGTAATGTATTTTTCTTTATTAAGGTAATCTATACATCATTTATACAAAAAAATGGGTCTGGTAAAGTTTCATTTTTAAAGTTACAAAATATTAAGACATAACAACAGTATAAAATAAGTATATGGCTAAAACACGGTATTTGTCCACCTAAGTGTCTCACCAAGGTGGAAAAATGAACTTCCATGCAGGGCCATGAAATTTTGTCCATTTTTAGTTTAAAGTTTCAGTCATTGGAAATGATATTTGTTTTCCTACAGTCGCTTTTATAAATTTATTTTTTTGGCGACTTTTACATACAGGTCAGTGTAAGGTTACAGACACTACAACAGGCATATAACAACAAAGATTTTAATGGAAACAAGTCTGTATTATTCAGGTTAACACAGAAAACTAACAATTAGAATGTTAACAAACAAATGCATAAAATCTCTGCTTGAGATAAGCATAAAAAAAAACATATTTCATCCCAGTTGCGATGAACTCTAAAAATTGACAAAAATGATCACACAACTTTAACTGTAACTTTTAAAGTTTGTAGAACCAAGTGCCCCAAGCACATTGTTTTTCTAAAATAAACACTTTTCCTATCAAGTATAGTCAGTTTCTGCTGTTTATTTCAATAGAACATATTTTTTGTATGAAAAATTGATAGAATCTATAGTTTAAACATTTTTATATTCACCCATTCCCGTATGAGCATACATGTACATTGTTCGTTTTTATACCCCCCAAAACAAAGTTTGGGGGGGGTATACTGGAATCGGGTTGTCCGTCCGTCTGTCCGTCCGTTTTTTTTTTGTCCGGGATTCATCTTTGTCGTTATTGAACAAATCTTTTTCAAACTTTCAAATATTAATGACCATGATGTAAACCTGTGCCTCCGTGGATTTGGTCAGAGTCGCATGATCCTGAGTGGAGTTGTGGCCCCTTAATGAGTTAAATTGGGCAAAATTAGCTTTGTCCAGGATTCTTCTTTGAAGCTATTGAGCAAATCTTTTTCAAACTTTCAAATATTAATGGCCATGATGTAAACCTTTGCCTCCATGAATTTGGTGGGAGTCACATGATCCTGAGTGGAGTTGTGGCCCCTTAATGAGTTAAATTGGGTAAAATTAGTTTTGTTCGTCCTACTCCTTCGTCATTTTTGAATGAATCTTTTTCAAACTTTTAGCCATGGTGAGAACATTTGCCCCTGTGATTGTGGTTGGAATCACATGATCATGTCTCCAATTATGGCCCCTGAATAAGTTAAAATAGGCAAAAATTATACAGCTTTGTCTAGTTGTTACTAAAAATAGAAAAACGGTTTCCGGACGATAACTCATGAAAGGCTAGACAGATTTGAACAATTTTTGGTACACAGGTGTAACATCAGAAGATACAGGTCAAGTTCGATATTGGGGCTGGTGGGGCCAAGGTCAAGGTCATTGTTACTAAAAATAGAAAAACAGTTTTCGGACAATAACTCATGAAAGGCTAGACAGATTTGAACAATTTTTGGTACACAGGTGTAAAATCAGAAGATACAGTTTGGTACACAGGTGTAACATCAGAAGATATAGGTCAAGTTCGATATTGGGGCTGGTGGGGCCAAGGTCAAGGTCACTGTTACTAAAAATAGAAAAACGGTTTCCGGACGATAACTCATGAAAGGCCTGACAGATTTGAACAATTTTTGGTACACAAGTGTAACATCAGAAGATACAGCTCAAGTTCGATATTGGGGCTGGTGGGGCCAAAGTCAAGGTCACTGTTACTAAAAATAGAAAAACGGTTTCCGGATGATAAATCATGAAAGGCTTACAGATTTGAACAATTTTTGGTACACAGGTGTAACATTAGAAGATACAGGTCAAGTTTGATATTAGGGCTGGTGGGGCCAAGGTCAAGGTCACGGTTACTAAAAATAGAAAAACGGTTTCCGGACGATAACTCATGAAAGGCTAGACAGATTTGAACAATTTTTGGTACACAGGTGTAACATCAGAAGATACAGGTCAAGTTTGATATCGGGGCTGCTGGGGCCAAGGTCAAGGTCACTGTTACTAAAAATAGAAAAACAGTTTCCGGACGATAACTCATGAAAGGCTAGTGTTTCTTGTCAGCAGTGTAACTTCTAAATTACTCAACATATTTAAATAAAACAGTACATGCATGATAAAAGAAGATGCAGTTTGCAGTAACCTTGGAGTTATGGCCTCTTTTCAAAGGAATGGTTTGCCATTCCTGTGTCCAGGCGGCATTTGGGGGTATTCGTCACTATTGTGACAGCTCTAGTTAATAATGTGAAGTTTTGTTCATTTTTCAGCATTTTGATCTTTCCCAGCAACCAGAAATTACCTCTGGTGTTGAACCATCAACAGTCGATCTTCCAGAGACACCCAAAGTGCTAAATTCTAGTGCCAAATTCAAAACATCTTGTAAAGACACTCCAGAAGTAAGTAATGTAAACAAAAGGAATGTCCGAAAGTCATCGTCTTCCAGTGACAAAGTGTCGGATTCCTCGAGCGCTAAATGCTGCAGTACAAGCAGTGTTCAGTCCGCCATCACACATAGTAATAACATGGACAAACCAAAGTCTTCAAAAAAGACCAGGAAAAGGAAGAAGAAGAAAGGTAATTATGTTATCTTTGTGTAATATATTGTTAGAATATATGAATGTTCACAATTGTAAATCTGATCATATGACAATTAAATAAAAAGTATTTTAATGTTACATAAGCTCTGACAGCATTTAAAAATATGAAGAAAAATAATATAAGAGTGATGTTCTACTGGTGAACGTAAAATTGACTGGTGTTAATTAGTGATATTTGAAAGAACAAAGTCTCATTTGAGTGATGGTTTGTAATGGAAACTTCACACACTATCTGAGTCATTAAAATTACACACAATGAGCGCAATCTTTGGTGTAGTTTTGTACCATGTGAATCTTACTGTGTAATATGTAGCATGAGTATATATTGAAATATTGTTGAAATTTATTATTTGTGCGACGTATTGCATGGTAGGAGTTCCACCTATTGGTTACTTTTATGATATCAAAATTAATGCATCAAGACGCTGATTCCAATATGGTAGAAATGAATGATGAAATGTGAATTCTGTAGAAAAAAAGCAATCGTTGGCCGAGCCTTCCAGAAAACGGCACCAAACAGAACCAATCAACACAGCGTCTTCCAACAATAACAAATCCCCCACACAAGCTGACCAACCTGGCCCCTCCCTCCGTAGGCGTGGCACATCATTAAGCATCACAGTGGGAGAGGATCAAGGGCCTGAAGGGACCTCAAGGGAGGAGGGTTTTCCATGGTACATCAGGCTGGAGCTGGATGATGGCAGCGAGGATGATGATGCAGAAAGCGAGGTTCTGAGTATACAGGTAAGATCTACTCTCATCCTTTTCATTTTCATTTATTATATTACTGAAAAAAAGGTCTAGTTTATTTCTATACTCTTGTGAGGAATTCAACACTCAGAATGTTAATTTGATCATAACTAGCATGTAGCACCAATAATATAATTATATAATAGTATAATATAGTATAATTTTGCCATATGTCATAATTTGGTGAGTTCTTAAGAAATGCATTAAGGTCATTTCATGAGCATTTACAATGTATTATTTACTTGGTAGAAAATATTCAGTGATATTGAGTATTATATAACAATTCCCTGTCAGAAAATTTTGTTGCCCATTTGACCACTATTGGGGCCTAAAATGAAGCAGCCCACAAGAACAAATTAGGGAAATAGTTCTAGCCCTTCAGCTGCCAGGTTGATAAAATCCCTGATTATAAAGAGGTAAGCTTTGAGGAAAAAAAGATAAAACAAACCTGTATAAGATATATAGCCTATATATATCTATTTTATACCAAACAATAACAAATCCAGGATAAGGAGACTGTGCGTGTTGAGGACTCCACTGACGACCTCTGGTTCCTGGAAGAAGACAGCGTTACTGTGGAGATGCCCTCAGATACTGACTTCTCCGTGGAATACGATGTCACCTCAGAGAAAACATCACTCTTGTCAGACTCTGATTTGAGCTCGATTAAGTCAACAGAGGTACTCTTTTTTACTAGATAGAATTTATAGCTTTGTTGAAAGAATCATTGATAAACAGAAGGGAATATGTTTTCATGGTGTTTGATAACATAATCCTTTGAATTTGCTTTTGGTTTTTATCTTAAACCATATTAGTTCATGTACATTTCAAGTATTCCTTTTAAAACTAGAATTAGCTGCCCATGGATTTTCGGAGTGCTTAATTTGAGCCCCTATGTTATTGCTAATTTACTGAAAGAAGCCAACTGTTTTAGTGTTCATCATGAATAGCCTATCAAATGCCTCTATACTATCCAGTGCTCATGCATGAGCTTCTAAATAACTCAATTAATAAACCTATTTATGTCTGAATTCATTTGTAGATAATTTGGCGCTGGTAATCTGCTTAATAGATTTTGGGTTGTCATAGCTCTTCTAAATGGTTGAATGTTAATCTGTCTGGGAACCCTTTGGCAGAAGCATGAGGCAGAACATGAAGAAAAACAATTTTAAGGTTTATAAAAAACATTCATCAATTTTCTAGATCATTCAGATTTAAATAGTAATAATATTGATAATAAGTACCTCCCAGTGTAAAACATCAATCTCTCCCTTCAGGGCGGGTTTTTGGTGGTGTGCAAGGAGAGTGACGTAGAGTTCTTTGCCGACTACAGTGACATGGAGAGCCACGACGGTGACCAGGAACTCTCTGAACAGGTATATAATGTAATCATTATATGAGATGATGTACAAGAATTAATCAAAATATATAAAATCTTCATTAATACAGATTTAATTTGATATAGCTGCACTCCTTAAAATTGTAAATTTGATTTTACATATTTGATTAAGATTACGCTATTTCTACGATGTTGCTTAATAGAACTCATAAATCTCTATAAAAGAAAAAAATTGCTGTAAATCTAAACTAACGGAAATAATGTCAAATGTTTTTTTATATATAACAAATGTACTGTAATAACTTTTAATGTGACATCTTAAATGAATAGCATATTGTAAATACTATATAGAGATGTTTCATGCATTTAACGCTATTAATCATTAATTAGAGTTCGTTATTTAATTAGAATATCACATTCTTTGATTTTCAGTAAGAAAATCAAAAAATAGAAAAGAAGTCTTCGAAGGCTCATTAATTTAAGTTCTAATAATTGTTTGATAAAATTCTTTTTTAATGACCACTCATAAAATTCTCTTTCTAGCATTTTTATAGTTATACACGACTAATGTTTAGAATTGACAATAATCAGCTGTTAAAACCCCCAACTATTTATTATGACTGCCTTCTGGTATGCTAGTAGGAAGAAATGCAAAAAAATGTATTATAATTAGAAAAAAACATTCTGAAAACCATGATTTTACTTGGTGGTTTCATATCTTTAATTATTTAAAGCGAAAATAGAGGAATAGATCCTTAATGGGATCTAGCTGTGATTGCATACAAAATAACACTAGGATATTCTTGACTTCAATAAAAATTATCTTGTTAGTCAACAGAAGTGGAATGAATGTAATATCTATGTTTATGCCTGGTTATTTATCATTACTGATATGTTATATCTCAGGACAACTGGACGTGTACTGAATGCAGCAATGTGAACTACCCGCTCCAGAGATACTGCGGAAAGTGTTGGAAAATCAGGAGTGATTGGTTACCCAAACCCCTGGGAGAAATGGGTGAAATACGCAAAAAATCTAGTGATGCAGTGAAGTCTTGGAGGTTAGGCAGTGGCGAAAAGATAGATTTTTACCCTGCTGATACTTGTATGAAGGAGTTATTGCTTGAAAAAAGTAAGCTTTTGACTGACTCAGGGTTAGGTACACAGCCTTCCAGTCAAGACACTGTTAACTCGTCATTTGCTAGAGAAAATGACAGGAAAGTGAAGAATTTACCTGATGTGTTGTCTGCTCCTGACAAAAGGAAACATTTGACGGCTTTGGAAAAAGAGTCTCAGGATTTAGAGCCTAGATACTCGCTTCTTAATCTGAATATGAAGAGTGGATCTGAAACATCGCTAGACTCTGAAAGGAAGAGTTTTAGTAGGTCACCCGATGTTCTTGGTAAAGACTTGCATGGGGTTTCCCAAACTTCAAAGGTGACTGGCGGTAATGCTCTTGACGACCCCTGCATGATTTGTTTGATGCGTCCTAAGACTGCAAGCCTGATTCATGGGTCATCAGGTCATCAAGTCTGCTGTTTTTCGTGTGCCAAACGCCTACGAAGACGTGGGAAAGTGTGTCCGGTGTGCCGCAGGCCTATTCAAAAAGTGATAAAAAACTATATTTTATAAGTTTTGTGCTGCTGAAACAATTTCTGTACTATTTGATGGCTTTTTTTTAACATTAACTTATGTTAAAAATCATCATGTTAAAGGATCTGGATGTAAATTTTGATATGATAATGAATAATAGTAATAAGCGAAATGAATTGTTTTGTGACTTCAGGTTTAGGCCATGGTTTTGAATATGTATATGTATAAAATGTCTGTATAATTATTTTATTTGTAAGTTAGTATTTATGCCATATTTATGATTGTTTCTCCTGTATGGACATTTCTTATTGGATCTCGATCATTTTAGCATTTAATACATACTAAGGTTCAAAGACACAATCTCATCGATTCAATCACATGGTCATCATGGTTTGATTATATCATGTTATCACATGCATTTTATATCACTGAAGTCAAATGTACAAATATAAAAAATTGTATTGAGATTGATTGCTGTTCATGTAATTAAGGCCACACCAAATTATTTTGTGTTGGAAGATTTTGTCTGAAAATTATTTTATCAAGCAGGCAAAATAAAAGTAAACATACAATTTTATTATTTAGTTTAGAAATAGCAGCAGGTGAAACATAAACAATTTTTTTACCTATTCAATTAAATGAAAATCCTGAACAATTATAACTTTATTCTCCCATCTTAGTGTGTATATTTATGGGAATACCTCACAAAATTTTCATTTATGTAAAACTGAGTATGCCAGAGACATAAGAACATGTTTTTGTGTTGTTTGATGCAACATTATTTGGTCCGTCAAAATATCGGACTGACTGATTTGAATATACTCGTAAAAAAATTGAACATTCACTTGCAAAAAAATAAAATTAAATGCATAAAAAGAATAGCAATAAATCTGACAAACACAGAAAACAATTTGATGTGGTTCAAATGCCTTGTTCCATTAAACTTTTTTTAATAAAACATATTTTTTGGAAGAAAAAATGTTGTGGTATTGTGATGGCCTGGGTGTTGTCGTGGACATTTTGACCTCAGCCATCACTAAAAAATGCTGAAGATATTCATCTGACTCTTGGTACACATGTTGGTAGGGAAATGTTTATAACTACAATGCCCACAACTTTGTCTTTCATAATTGATATATTATGCCCCTTTTTCTACTGATTAAACAAGACAAGCAATGACTTTTGCCCTGTTGCGCTCATGTTGTATTAGAAGCCCATGTTGATAAACTTTGTTATTAAGATTGTTAACCACTACTTCCATATTGTGTTCACTGTAAACCAAGTATTATTTTGGTATTGAAAAATAAATAAATAGTGCTAATTCATGTTTGTTTTCAATATATCCAAGAGAAATTACAGACCCTATCCCAGTTCCCAGCAACCTACATGTACATGTGTAAGAGGATTTGGAAATCGTAATTTATTTAGTACAAGAGACCAAAATTCGACATGAGTATTTCTGAGGTATTGGGACTAGTATATATGGAGGGCATGTCGCACAACAGCTATGGTTTCTAGTCGAATGAATTTCCTGCTGGTTTTTCATATTCATTTTAAGTTGTTTATTTAATCAACAACATGTTGCATTAGATGACTATTTCGCCAAGTATTGTATTAGCTCTGAAGCTTATGTGATGGCGCGTTGTCCGTCGTCCGTAAACAATTGCTTGTGAACGCAATTTAGTCTTAAGTTTTGATTGTATGGTAATTAAACTTGTCAGGAGTTAGCCATGTGAGATGGGTTCCTTACTTATACCAGCCAGATCCGCCCATGCATGACCGAATTATGGCCCTTGAAATTATCAAAAGTTTCTATTGTAGCAAAGTGAAAATTATAGTCTAAGAATGATAACCTGTACTGAAATAGTGCAGTCCTTTTGTAATACACTCCCTTACCTTGGATCAAGGACGTGAACATTACATTCTAAGAGAGACAACCAGTACTCAGAGAGTGCAGTTTGTTTTCTGCCTTGCTTTTGTTAAAGAGTTTTGATTACTCCATTTATAACCCGATGTTTATCAAACTTGTACCGTAGTTAGGTATTGACTTTATCACTGCTCATTTGGAGAATCAGTCAAATCTGCACATGCACTGGTAAACTGGTTATGGGCCTTGTCTGAATGGCTATGATACGGCTTGTCAACAGGATTAAGCCTCTATTTCTTTTTCTATCTTCAAATTAGGATACTTGTTAAATATTGAAGATACTTGAGTTCCTTTCGAATACAATAGATCCGCCCGTAGCTTTTCCATTTAATATCGTGTTTCCAAGGGAAATGTTGTATATTAAAATTATCAAAGCAAAAAGCATTTTTAAGCCTTAGCTTTGTGCATTTAAACGGGACATTCGTTACCATCATCATCATTACCACCACAACCACCACCACCACCATCATCATCATCATCATCATCATCATCATCGTCATTACCACCACAACCACCACCACCATCATCATCATCATTACCAACACAACACCACCACCACCATCATCATCATCATCATCATCGTCGTCATTACCACCACAACCACCATCATCATCATCATCATCGTCATTACCACCACAACCACCATCATCATTATCATCATCATCATCATCATCGTCATTACCAACACAACCACCACCATCATCATCATCATCACCATCATCATCATCGTCATTACCACCACAACCACCACCATCATCATCACCATCATCATCATTTTCATAAATGGCTTCGTCGTTATCATCATCATCGTCGTCATCATTGCCGTCGTCATCGTCAGTCAGTGCCATCCTCTCGATGTTTTGCTACTCGGCTTGCCCCTGTAGTTTCATTGTATTTTTGTCATAGCAAGTTTCTCTGCAAAACCTTGTTTCCCATGATGAATTAATGACAATGCCAATTTCAGTTTCACTCTTTGATCACACGTTTATCCATGTAACTTCCAGAGCAGTTAAGTCTTAAAAGTGAACATCGAGTACGTAAACATACGACCCCATTTTAAATGGCAAAACGAAGACGACCCATAAGCCACCGCCTAACGAAACAATCGACTTAACTTCTGTTTTATCCACATACTTGTATTTCTGTTGAAATTAATAAGCATTATTTGCATTTACTTAAGACATATGAGTACCAAGCATTATTTGCATTTACTTAAGTCATAGTACCTTTACTCAATAGAAGGATTTTGCATCCTCATCGTACTTTATAAAAAATGTTTAAATTGTATACGCACAGATAATTTCACTTTTACATTGTATAAAATTAACATCGCCTTTTAAAGGGCACCTAGTCATACCGCGGAATGCTGAGTTCAATTGATTTCATACTTGTAGGAGCGAATGGCAAATAATAAAACCATAGTTTGCTTAATTGGATTAGTAAATATTTGAATTTCGATTATAATTATTTCAACTATTTGTGCGTCAGGAATGGTGGTTCGGTAAGCCGTTCTTTTCATCTCCAGTCATATTGAAAATGGGCGCGGCTTAGGAGATATGTCATACATAGATTCTGGAACGCCTTCCCCACAGCGTGAGCAACGTGTTTATCAACAAAGCAGTTGTTTGAAATGTTGTTATTAGATACAAAGCAATCGAATACCCGGTGCTAAGCTATTGCTCAGCTGTGCGTTTATTTACATTCATAGAAACCATTCTTGTTGAGTTAGAAATAAGTGCTACAGATTTATTGATTGTTACTTCATTTTTATTTAATTATTTGCCTCTGTTTTATTTGATCATTTCTTCGGTCTACATTGCATAGCCTATTAAGATTGCAAAAATAGCAGTTATAATTAAAATATGGCAGGTTTTGGAAAAGTTATATTTGGTATGCGTTTAAGAAAACAATTCAAAGTGAAACTAGATCTTTGGACCAGAACCATAAGAGAACGATTTACACCGAACACACCTAAAAAGATAGGAAGACATGTTTCATACCAAGAAGGACATTTGTAACACTTGACGAACAATTGTGTGCTTATTCAGCTCCTGTAACTGGCTCGATTCTCTCTCGATGTTACTGATATATTTTAATTTGATTTTATACAAAAACGTTTAAAAGATCAATTTCAGAATGTCATCCTCGAAAGCTATTCACTTGATTATTTTAGTAACATGAGAAATATCGCGAAACATCGCGATCCCGCCCCTTGCCTTTTGAAAATGTCCAAGAACAAAAAAAGTGAATTTGTACAGTACTTAATATAGTAAAAACCTAAGGTAGTCAATGAAAAGAAATGCACCTATGCAACAATAAATATCGCGTTTTTTTCTCCAGACAGACTTATTATCAAAGATGTGAAGAGATAAATATCAAATCTCTCAACTTTCTTTATCGAATTTCAAATGAAAACAATAGTTTTCCCACACGAAGTACTGCAAATTGGAAAGAAAATAGAAAACAAATGTCGCCGTTTTATTTTTCTTAGGCAAATAATGAGGGGAGATATGGGCTAACTACGTGCCTAATAGGATTCCGTAGAAATGGCATCGTTTCTACAAAATAGTACTGAAAGAACTTTATTTAGAGAAGGAATATACACATTATGACATAATTACAGGTTCAACGATAACAACATCATATTTACAATGTGGCCTTCTATGAAGAAACATAAACAAACAAAAACAAAATGCAATTGTTAAATCATAAAACATCTGCATCGCACTTATACATTCGTATACAAGAACTATTGATGTTTTGAATATAATTATTCTATACAATTTAACGACACATGGCTAAGGCCTAACAGACACAACCTGGGGTCAAGGTTGCTGCTTCTAAATTCTAAGACGGTATGGTTAAGATAAACGTACTAAAATAGAAACATTGTTTCCGCTCAACAAATTTAATTAGTATCAATGGATATTGATGAAACTTGGTGCGTTGGTAGCTTATATGAAGACGTAGTTTGATATTGCTTCAGGGATTGTGGGTTCAAGGTAGCTGCAGCTAACACTAAAATAATGTTTTTTGCCCAATAACTTCAGTAAGGTATAAATTAGAATGTTGAAACTATGTATAGAGCATGGTAATATAAAGACATTTGCATTGTATTTAGGGTCAGTGGTATATAGGTCAAGGTTGCTGTCATTAAGATAGACGTATGGTTTCCGCTCTATAACTTGAAGTAATTGATGTTTAGTTATGGAATATGTTGTATTGGAACACTATGTAAAACACACATTGGGGTTGCTTCTGGGGTCCCTAGAGTCAACGTCACTGTTAAAATAATAAAAAAATGTCTTCCGCTAGTTTGACTTTTAGACTATTTAGATGTACTTTATGTGTAGTGATGACACATTTGTAAAGGAATATGATGTAAAGACATACCCTGAGATTGTTTTTAAGAGTTGGTGGGGTCAAGGTCAAGGTAGCTGTGACTAAAAATCTAAAATGGTTTCTTCTCAAGAACTTGAGATAAAATTGATGTACAATGATACATTTGCGCCGAAAGCTTATAATAATACATATCATGCGATTGCTTTTGGTGTCAGTCGGATGAAGGCCACTGTAGCTGTTTATGGTCTGCAAGCTTTTATATCAATGAAACTTGGTCTGTAGCAAACTCATATCAAGTTGTACTTTCGGATTGCTTGGGGTCAGTGGGGTCAAGGTCTTTGTCATCGATATTAGATATAGAAAAAATAACAAGTTTTACTCAGTAACATGTAGATATATGGATCTTAGTATACATGAGGATCCTGTGAAACATATCAGGGGTTATATTTAGGTCCACTAACAGAAACTTGGATCAGTGTGTGTTTACCACGTTATAAATTAGGTCATAAATACTACATCGGAAGGCAACATTTAGCTTCAAATGATGACTTAAAACAAAGATAACTTTCTTTGTCTCCGCCATTTTAAATGAAACGGCCGTCTATGCCGCTTCTTTTTTGTTGTCGGGGTTGGATAAGGTGATAAGTTTCATCAAATACTTCGACAAACCTATTTCCAAAATAATGTTTTGACAGTGCTCCGTCAGGCGGCGGTTTTGTGAAACGGTTTGTCAAAGTGTTTTAAGAAACTAAACTCTCAACCAAACTCTAGTTAACGACCGACGGCTGGGTTATGTAAGCGGTGTAGACAACGCCATGTTTGATTTAAAATGGTGAATAAATAGTAAAGTTATCTTTGTTTAAAGTCTTCATTTTATGCAAAATATATCCTTCCGACGTAGCATTTATGACGTAATATTTCACGTGGTATACACACACTGCGTTAAGAATGATATCAGTGAATAAACTTATAAATGATAATAAATTATACCATGTTTTGATCAGTTCTTATAAATATGATAATGGTGACACAAGTTGTTTGGATTAATAGAAACAATGGATAATCTTGGAGCATAGCAAGGTGCAGATAGTACGTCACTCCTTTTAATCTGGTATTTCTTGTTGATTTGACTATCAGATACAAACGATTACGTGACATATATTTGCAGATTTGTGATAAAACTATATCGATATGTGTCTTACTGTTAGGCCACAACGTTGTACATCAGATATGGCCATCGTGCATTCCATTTTCTTTTAGACTTTTAGCATTTCGTACACAATGTTTTCCTAAAAAATACATTACCTGGGGGAATATACAACTCGAAATATGTGTGCCACAAAGCAGCATAAAAACTATACTGCAGTACAACTAAACTATGGAAGTGTAATTAAAAAAAAGTTATTATTGCATTTTAAAAATTAAAAACTGTAGAAGCGTGTATTATTATAAATTGGATAGTTAGAAGTTACCTACTTAAAACAAGAACGCCTTGAGGGAACGTCAATGCACGTCTGTCTGTTATTCAGTCGAATGAGTGACACAACTCGACAATTAATAAAACAAGTGTTATATGCAACATATGTTCGTGTATTTATATAGCAACATGAACTCCATATTGCATTTCATATTATCATCCTTGCAACATGAACTCAATGAACTGCATTTTAATATCTTTGACGGTATTTGAGTTACGGCCAATGGTGTTGAATGTAATAGCACAATGTCGACGCTAAGGACAACGACTTCAAGGCGTTGACAATACCTACTTCTTTTCTTTCTAAAGCAGATTAACTTAAATACATCATGAAAGACGAATGCAAAAAATACATAAAGGTTATTAAAATCTGAATTTGTATAGATGAACTGAACTCAAAACTGAAAAATTCTTTAAAATCCATACAAAAAAAAAATGAAATATGATATGAATTTAATTACACAAAAACTTACTTGATTTGTAACAACATTTCAATTTAATTAATAAAACATGTTGCTTACGTTTCTAGAGTTTGATTTCAAAGTCAATGTCTTCTTCCATGTATTCTCTTGTTTGCACCCACACCGTACTCTAAACATCACTCCTTCTTGGGTCGATGTCCCCTGGCAATAAATCAATCCTACCTGAGTCGATGTCCCCTGGCAAAACACAAAACATATTGAAAAATTATCATCTTAGCATTACCACTTTTGAGGTGCAACTATATCAACATATACGGTATTCTTGTGTCCTCCCCCAATCCCCGTACATCACTTCTACCAGTAGTCGAGGTTGCTTGGAAACATCTGGAACATGTTGAAATATTATCACTCTAGCATTAACACTTTTGATGTGCAAATATGTTACTCTACATATATATTAGAATCATTTCCTCCCCCAATCCCCGTAATAGATCAATCACCTCAAACATCACTTCTACCAGTAGTCGAGGTTGCTTGGAAACATCTGGAACATGTTAAAATATTATCACTCTAGCATAAACACTTTTGATGTGCAAATATTTTAATCTACATATATAGTAGAATCATTCCCCCCCCCCCCCCCTCCCACAATCCCCGTAACAGATCAATCACATCAAACATATCACAGGCAATAACACTCTTCACAAGAGCGTTTGAAACCAACGGTATGTGCATTGCAGTACTTGCGTGTTAAGTCTCTAGCAAAGCGTATGCCAAGTTTTATTCGACTGCCTTCAACAGTGTTTGAGTTATGACCGATGTTGAAGTATATGCACTACGGCGACGACCATGTGGACGAAACCAATGCTTACAATATGCCCCGATTGTTTTCCTTTGAAAACGTACGAGCTTATAAAATTAGGTGTATATTAAATAGAACTAGTACTATTAAAACTAATAGCAACCGACTCCAGTGTTCGGGGTCACGTCTTTGCCGGACAGATTTGACTTTTAATCATCATTTCGAAAAGTATCCATTAAGCAGATTGCAACCGCCATTAGTAGCGAAAATCTCCATTCAGTCATTATTGGTATACATTTATAATATTGAATAGTTTATAAGTGTAAACAAACAACAACACTTAAAATTCTTTGCACGCCCCCTCCCCCCCCCCCTTCATTGATTTGTGTAATGTTGAAACAGTTTATTCTTCAATAACACAGCAATTCGAAATACCTTCGTGTAAAAACGCTGCATTATGGGGTAATTTATATATTAAAACTCGTACTTAAAATAAAATTTGAAAAATTAAAGGGGGCGTCACATGTAAATCTGCTTGAAGGGCAAATTATATCTTGAAAAGAATGAATAGCTCATTGTCGCAGACGTCATGTGACATATTATTACTTCAGGGCAGTCATTTATGTAGACAACTGACTTAAGTTGCCCTCCGGGACCCTCCAACACCAGGAAAATTGAAATACCACAGGAGTATGATCCAATAAAATAATAAAATATTGCCATAGGAATATGTTTAATTACATGACAATTTTCACATGCAACCAGTAGTCATCGGAGAGGCGACGGTGAACATGAGACTCAATTGAATAACCCAAAAGGTAACTAGATTGGATTCTGTTTATGACAATTGTGAATTATTTCTAAAAGCCCGAAAATCCGTGCATGAGAGAAGCACAGTCCATGTGTGGGTGGTCCCAACAGAGGCGCAATCTGACCTTGAGTAGTACGAGTATTGGCAGTATAGGCGTTGGTTGATTCTCACAAAATGAAGCACCATGCTGACAGACTAATACTAACAAGATAAAAGTACCAACATGACTCGTGCTTGTATGTCGATTTATAATGTTTCTTTTTGTGCGTTGTGCGGGCTTTTTCGGCCTGTGGCTTTGCTTCGCTCGCTCCTTTTTCTGTAGATCGCCAAAATGAACTCTTACATATACATAGTGACGAGATGCTTTCTTGGGAAAGGCCAGTCTATCAGTTTTGAGCATTAGACAGAAGCCTCTGCCATTATCGCTTCTTCTACCAAATTATCCTCGTACACCTCCAGTGCTGCGTCGACACAGTTATCATAGGAGGATTTTAATGGAAAAGCTGTCAGCCTGGTATTATATTCGATCATTAAAGACGTGATAGCGACGTCAGGCATTTCGCCTGTTGCCTTACTCTTGAATCTCCGAGAAAAGCTGCATCTCAAATGCTTTTCTCGTGAGATGCGGAGGTGGCATTATACCGTAAGTTCTGTTGATGAAAATCGTGGGAGTTGTTGGTTTATAATGAATGTAAAGTAGATCGTGTCGTTTCTAGCTTTATTAGCAAATCTACCCTATTGTCCGCTATTTCAACTGTCTTAATTGAATGGCTGTGTACCATTATACAATTACTAAATTAAGCAAAATGAAGAGCTGGAAACTTTCAAATTCGAAACCGATAAAGAAATAACTTACAAGAAGACTCGTAGAATGACTCTGCTGGGTGACCCTATTATCGTGAACCTTAGGCATTCTTAACGTCTAATGGAATGAACTAAACAATTAAATACTCATTCTTGTTTAAGGCATATCATTTAATGTCCATGCTATTACGAGCATATAAGTTATGTACAATTGCAATCACAACATCCATGTTCACAATAGTTATATAAGGAGTAATTTTATGATTCTTATACACATTGGACAAAAAAAGAGTCATCATACCCCAGAACATTGACATATCTAATTTGACGATTGAGTCACTTATCAATCCACGCATGTGTATAAAGTTGGTATTGTTTTGACATTAACGGTCATTGGATTCTCACCGTAATAAGGACATTGACCAGAGCATTGATCACTTATAGCTCATGAAGGATTGACATGGTGTGAATTTGGATTTCAGAAAACATTTTACAACTTCTTTTATTCATGATTTCGAGTCGAAAGTAGCCATAAAGAGAGCGAAACACCAACAAACAAACAGCGATATCACTGTAACTGATTTATTTATCCTTGGTGTTCAAGCCCTGGACTGTATATATATTATATATGAAAGTCTTAGAGGCCTATATGTACATTAGTGGAATGATTTAACATTAAATCCCTCTGAAAGGTTCTATAGTTATAAATTGTTTAAAAAATAAAAATGATCAAATTACGGACACTATATTAATTGAATTCCTATCGATAAATGTAGAAATGAGCTTTCTAAATTAAGATAATAAACTGACTGTTTTTACTGTTTTACTGGATATGATGGTGTTGTCAGACATGATCGTAAAAGTAAACTATATAACCACAATGTTCGTGAATCTGAATATCACTTTTTACTATGTTGTCCATTGAACACTGACATACTTAATAAATATTGAATAACATGCAGAAACTCACATCATTTATATCCCATTGTAATGTTAATACGTTTTATTCAGTATCTAAACATAAAACTGAAGCATCGAAACTATAAGCGAGGATTTTAGGGCAAATAACACCAATTCGGAAGTGCCTACACTTTGGTTTATGGCTATTTTTTTTTAATAACTCATGCCAGTGAATCAAAGCATGGTTATACCATCTCAGAACATTCACATCCATCTTTATAGCTTTTAAAACTGAATGGTTTGTGATTTCAAAAACAGGCTGAACATGCTGGTTCTACTTGGTCTACTTTTGTTAACATTTTCACCGCATTGTTTGTACTCCTACTCCGGATTTTGTCACTTTACCGAATACACAGTGGCTACCTTAAACCAATTTCAGAAACATTTTTTCTAACCTTGTATTTATGTTTACACATGTGGAACTATCTTGCCACATATGGTGTTGGGGGTCCTGAAGCACTAGAAATCAGTGCTATTCCGAGTGCAAATTGGTCAATTGTCTATAGAACATACAGGAAATTCCTTAAGTAGTTTCTGACCTTTAGCTGCTTCTTGATAGCAATCCATGAAGGGTATATTTTGGCCATTATGTTTTATATTTGCAATTAAAGTGGCAGCAGTATTACTTGACAAAAAAGTTGAAATGTTGTCTATACAATCGAGCTGAAGTTAATTAACAGTAGCTAAATTAGAAAGTACAAAGCTCGTTTTCTTAATACATTTTGAAACAAAACAAAATTTGGAAAGTACACTATTGGTGTTCGAAAACCGATTCAAAAACACCTATTAACTTCGGACTACGTATGTTACCGATTTGTTTCCATTCATATATATCGAACAAATTGAAAGAGGAAGTTGAATGTTTGACAATATTGTTGGTAAAAATAAAGTTGCTATTAAGTTTGTTTTTATTTCAATGCACAACGTTATTTGACGTTTATGCATACATGTTCATTAAATGCCATGATTTCCTACTTGCGAGCATGTTCATATATGCTGTTAAAACATGGTCTTTTCTCTCCCTTCGAGGCGTATCTCATGTATGTGTACTCAATGAATCCTTGCAAAATATGAATATAGTGGTTTCAGTTATTTGAAATGATTTGCATTAATTTATTATGTAAAACATTCCAAACCTATCATTTAAACCAACATCCAATTAACATGACGCAGTAAGCTATTGCAAACGAATGCACATCAATACAAAACACACCATAATTTATTTGAATTGCAGTAACAGCGTCTGGACTATTGCGCATTAAAACCCCCCAAACAATCTAAGGTTCGAAATAAAAAAATATATATTACGATTTCCTAGTAAATAAATTCTCATTAATAAATCATACGTTGGTTTATGCTATTTTAATGGGCCTAGTCATCTCTATTTTATGTTATCCAAGTTCACGAATTAATAGTTTATCTATATCTTTGACAAGTTTAAAAAGGGTAAAAATAAACACGTCCTTGAATGTGAAGTTATATTCGCCGATTTTTTTCTTTGGATTTATCTTAGATACATTATAATGCAAAGCCTCCATAAGATTTGGGTCAGTACAGTACTCATCAGCTTATGAAACATATCTATATATAACCTTCAAACTTTATCTTTAGGAAAGTACATTTTTAAATATAGAACTTCAATGACATTTGGGAAGTTTACGTTTAAATATTTTGAAATATCCTTGGTTAGAGTTTATCTTATATAGGCTGACAGCGCACTTAGAGCGAGGTTCACATTTTACCTTACGAGAGCTTACGAGCAATCAGGAACTTAAAAATAAAGTTAACTTACATGTAACGTACTATTCAGGTACTCTAAGAATTATGATTTAATTTGATCTTTTTTTTTGTTTTACACTGCAATGTTCTGTGCATTGGCAAAGACAGACAGACAGACAGACAGACAGACAGACACAGACAGACAGACAAACATCATTGTTTAACATGTTAGTAACAGTTTCTTGACAAAAAATAATAATAATGTGATCACAATGATTCATTGTATAATACAAGAAATAAAATATAGAGAAAAACAAACAGAGAAGAAAAATGTCTTAAAAATATCGAAATCAAAACGTAAATGGTTCATATCTGAGATAGCAGGATCATACGGATTTGGAAGGCTAATATCATCTATTACAATCTAAATCATATTATTTATTATTGAATTCCTTGGAACAAATGCTTGGTTTATAAATTTACTTAGGTTTCTTGTTATGGCGATGTTTTGCGATTCCATTTGTTCAATAAAGTTGTACATACTTGGGTTTCTAATATAAAATGGTTTTATCAAACATTTTCTGATATTGATACACACCGGGTAAATTATGAAAAAGTGGTATTAAGCTTTAGATCGCATAGATCCCACTTAACATCGTACAATAAAATCAATGTATAAAGGACCAGCGCTTTATAAATGAGCACGTAATTATAAAGTATCCGTTAAAAATATTTACTATGCAAACATATTTTTTCAATCCTATGTTTTATGTCTCGATCGTTTATTGAAATAAACTTCAGATAGAATGATGTAAACACATGAACACAGAAACGAGTTTGTAGTAGCTTTATTGTCTTGTTTTAAAAGTAAAAACAAAAGACTTTTCTTAGACGTTTCTATTAACAATTCGCAATGCCTTCAAATATTAGTTTGTTGTTTACACAATCTTGATAACATCATAGACACTACCAAAACATAGTTATTATACAAATATACTGAAAAAAGGATTCATAACAACATCAACACCGAAACAGGTCAATAGTAGCTTTAATGTTATGTTTTAAAAGTTAAAATTACGCAATCAATGTGGGTGATAAAAGCCATACTGGTGGCTTTCCTTAGACGTTTCTATTAACAATTGGCAATGCTTTCAAATATTTGTTTATTGTTGACATAATTTTGATAACAGCAAAACACCGGCATCGTTTAGAAACACCTAAAATAGACACTTCCAAAACATAGTTATTGTACAAATATGTTACCACTCTTGGGTGAGATAAGTTTGGCGCATTGCTTGTTTTGTACTCACAAGATAAATTCAAGGACAACTCCTTCAGTGTTGTCCAATGGATTCTTGTTCGCTTTCTTTCCCTTACTGTTTTCCCAGTTTTTACTGTTAACATTTAACGATATACGAGGGGAACATTGTAAATATATTGTTCTAATATTGCCTTTGAATACAACCAAATAATTAAATAATGGACCTAGTATAAATAGCATCTTCAGTTATGGATGAATCATATCTAATCCTCAGTCCTAGCAAACACGAATCGTACAGCGCACAAACATCGAGGCAGCATTATGCATTAGATAGTTAAACGATTAAATATAAGCGTTCCCTGTATGGCATGTTGACTAAATTCTTGGATGACAAATCGATTTGCCAAAATTTCGCCCGGGTACCAAAAATTTCGAACTGAAATGAAACCACGAAAAGAGCCATCGTCAACTTAAACAAAGGTTATGGAATCTGGGACCACAGTTGCAATTTAAGCATTATTTCAATTTAAGCAACTTTATCAGAAGGGATAATTTTGAAATGTTATATTTCTGAAAAAAGAGCCTAGTATTCTGGACATATTCTATCATTAGATAAACTTAAGTTTCTTAATTTGAATTGAAAATATGCATTTAGCATAGCCCCATTTTCGTTAAGAATACCAGATGGGTAAACGGAAATGTAATATATGAGGAAATCAAGGTGCTCCTGTAACACGGCCAAATGAGACTTGACGAGCTCAAAAATACATTCTTCTTACCCAGCCGCACCATCTATCCCCTGGACATAATACACTTACACGTACTCATATCATTGCCCGATTGTCATAAAATTTCATTGTTTTGCACTTTTCTTCTCTTTCATCTGGACGTTTCAATGGTTTACTCATAATTTGGAATAATCCCATTCTCCCCCGCTGTTCATTCAACAATACAAATCAATGTAAGCCATTGTTGGAAATTTCCGATTTTGACCAAGTTGCTCATAAAACTGTTACTCACTTATCCTCGATCCCATCTTGATAATCAAAGATCACTTGATTGATGTTTTCTTAATGATCTCTTCAAGAAAGTGCGAATAGAAAATAATCATAAATCTACTTCCAGCCAATATGTAACCTTCGAACAAAAAGTCAACTCAAATCCAATCCGAGGCTTTCTGACGTAATTGGGATCATTTTACATAGGTTTAAAGACCGTGTTTTAACATAGCTTGGTTAGAATTTTGACAAAAAAGGTCACTTAAGTCAAATGTACGAGTATACTCAGTATCTTCCCGTTGACGTTCGATGAGCCCTTTCATTGCGATTGTGATTTTGGTTCGTGGATGTGAGTTTGGTTGATGGATACCGACCCGGAAAAGGGGGGATTGCCGGGTGCTCCGGTTCCCCCCCCCCCACCACCGCACTCCCACGCAACATCGGGTCAATGACAGTCACTTTTCATAAATAAATAAACGTTCTTGTAAAATCAATAAATTTTAGACTAGATTGCGGTTCAGTGTTTTTAAATTTATGGGCTGAGCTCGATAAGCCAGAAGCCACAAAAAGGTTACAACGGGAATGGTTGGCATTTCAAGTATCTATTGTTCTATTTTGAAACAACCTTTTAGAAGTTTTAAATATGCATTAAAAGGGATTAGATAGCGGTATATTCTTGCGGTGCGAAATTAGTATGAAATTCTAATCCAATTGCTGCTTGGAAGAACAGGACATTAACCACTTTTGAAATCAGAATAATATTGTCAGGAATGTGCATAAAATTTTAAACTTATAAATATATTTGGAAGAATTAAGTTTAATCTGCCAGAGGAACTAAAACCAGTATGACACCACTTTCACTGATGGTTTTAAACTTATGTTGTTTGGCACATAAAAAATGAATCTCATGAGCGCATACAGTTTAGTAAAATCGAAGGACGCTTTCGCGTTGTGCATGTGATTTGAAAGTGCATTTTGTTTTATAACTACCGCCTTTCACGAATTCCACACGATATCATTTGTTTTCGTTTTGTAAGTGCATTGTGGGAGCAGCTCAAATTCGCCCTGCATTTTCAATTTATTGTGTTCACTTTGTATTGTTAATATTATGGGACAGTGACGACAACTCAACCGAATGATTCAACATCAAGTTACCGTATAATTGACGGACATTTAACGCCACGTACATCGGCTTAAACGGCGCGAGAATCCCGTGGTTGCGAGTAACGTCGTCCCCGACAATTAATTTCGTTGTCATTTATTAAGCATGTGTTGTATGATATCGTGCCACAGACCGGAAAAGACCCTGTAGTTGCAAGTGCGTTTGTGTCACTGAACTAGACTAATGGTTGCGATTGTCTTTTTTTGCTGCTGCATTTGTATCTTGAGTTCCATTGGAATTACATTGCGCATTATCAATGTGCAACAAAACTATTTTGAATTGCAAAAATTCCAGGTATATACCAATCAAAACTGGTTTTCAAACTTGTTTTATGTTCGGAATGCCGACAAGTTCCTGTTATGACGACGCCACACATTGGAAATAAATTTATTAGATCGAGAATTTGATTCAAGAATGTTTGAGTACTTCACTTGTAATTCTTCCACAAAAATTAGTAATTAGCAACCAATTGGATGATTTAGTAATAGCGTGCCTTGAAATATACCTTGCTAAATTCCTTTGAATGAAAAATCATCGGTTTTTAATCCAGAGTAAAGCATTTAATGATGCGGGAGGGTAGATATCAAACAAACTTATTTAGCGAACACTTCAGAAGCGTGGAGAAATTTCATAAATAGATTGAAATTTACTATTTAGAAATAATTGTTTACGAAAATAATGTTGCTACTATTCCACCCTGCATACCAAAATTAACACTTAATCAATGAAAATATGCGCCTTGGTGTTAAGTAAGTTAAGATAGGTCGTCAATTAACGGGACACGTCAAGGGTCTGTTAGTTGAAGTGTTTGTCAAAATGATTCTTACGAATACAGGAGAAAAACTGCTGAAATAACAATTCATTTGTTAACGTTAAAACGTAAAAAACGTGCTGAAAGAATTCGGTTAAAATTTAAACTCATAACGTAGAATTAGATGTATTTGATGGAGAACGAATCACTCTTCGCCTTTTTCGTATCAATTGTTCAGTGGAAAGAGCCGTCACTTAGCAAATACCTTACTCATTCGTTTTAAGGCTGTAGACGAAAGGCTTACAGACTTTTGTTCCGCAAATCCAAATCAGGTATTTTCAGATTTACCTTTTAACATGACATGTTAAAAGAATTAATGCGCCGTGATTACAAATGGAACGTATGGTGCATTCGGTTTAATTTCGTCCTGTGTCCACTCATTAACTCGACCAACTGGTATTTGCAACATTACTGTCTCCATGAAATGAAAACAAGAATATATATTTGTTTCTTTCTTTTATTGTTTTCTATTTTTCACAATTCAATTAATTTTCATACATAATATAAAATGCAATTTATTGACAATAGCGAAATGCGTAACATTCATTTCAATCACATTGCAGGAACAGATATTTTAATGGCGGTAACATATTTTGCTATTTTTTTAAACAATTTTATACATTTTTCTTTTTTTATGGATTTTTATACATTTTTCTATTTTTATGATACCAACAACTGAAATCGTCACATGATAAACGTATGCTGTATAATAAATAACATAATATTTACAGAAATATACAGATAATGCTTAATTTATCTAATATACTGATAAAACTGACGAAGCATAATCAATGATACAATCAGAATGATTATCAACTGTTGTTTTCGACTGTTTTGTTTTTTGTCCACCGCGAGATCTGTTCGAAACTGGCGAAAGAATGGCCCCGCATGGAAATAAAAAAACGAACATCAGTTTTCCGCCAAATTACTATTGAGATTCCCGTAATATATTCGTAGTCACTAGCACGCTGTAAATTCATGCGTAGACGTTGATAAATGACTCGTGTAAATTGAGATTTAGTCCTCCGTGTTAAAGTGTGTATATGATGAAACTTATTGCACATGATGTGAACACACGATCGGTCGGCCGTTTTTGATATGGCAGTCAATTGTCAACGTAGATATGCCATCGGTAGATTTAATATCTCGTTGGTAGTGTAAAATGTGTTTTACCCGCATTCGTCCGTGTAGAAATTCCAGCTTAACGTTGGGACCGGTAGTAGTGACCGATCCCAGTGATTCTACAAGTTCGATGTATATATAAATATATACTACTATGTATAAGTAAGGCAAGGAATTGGCATGTCGTGAAACGCCGTTCTCCATTGTTGACATGAGGTATCGTCCCCCCGGCGACTGGAATGTAGGCTGTATGTATTCTCAAATGATTTTCTCTGTAGATCTGGCCACATAAAACCCGGAATAGGGTTCCTCATTTCTTGAACTCATATCGGGAAAAGTTTAGTCAGATTATTTTGGTTAGAGTATCAATGGATACAAAACTTTTCCACCGTATCCGCACAAAGTCCAAAGATTGATACGGCATCACGACGCCTAGGGATGAAATCCTGGCCTGACGAAAACATCACTGCGGTGATGTCAGCATCCCGGATGAACTCCGGAGCGATCTGGCTCTGCTCAGACACACACACGGCAGCACACACGTTAGGTAAAACGATCGACATGATTTCTTCTGGCTTGTAGTAACTTTGTAGCAAAGTGTTCTTTCTTACAATCTTTTCCGTAATCCTTTCCTTGGAATCGCTAGCGTAACTTAGTAGGCGTTAAGTAGCTCGTAGAAAGTTTGCAGTAAGTTGTGATCAGGCATATCGTTTCAGCTCTCTTATATAGTATTTCGCGCATGTCTTGCTACAATAGCGAACGAAGAAGGCCGATACCTCATTACCATATCACGACGAACTACTAACCAAAGCGCTTCAGACATATTATTCACGCCCAGTTAAACGCTCCTCTACTGTCACTCATTGTTTGTTACGAAAAATCAATCTTAAAGAGTTCCCAGTCTAAGCCCAACTTAAGTTTGCTGTTTAAAGCCTGTTTATATCAAATAGCTAGTTTAAGTTACTTAATCTCTTTGGGCCACGAAATCCCTTTTAATTTCCCGTAATAGGGGTCACGGGGCACGGTCATCCTCGTGGAACTTTTTTCTTAATTGATGTAAAATATTATTTGAAATTATTTTAAGCTGCTTGAAATGATTTGATATTATATTTTATGCAAATACAATCAACATGTATCGCTTAAACCAATATGCATTAAGAATGAAACAGCGAATTAAAGCAAACGAGTGAAGTTTAATTTAAAAAAAAAACATACAACGCAATAGAGATACAGTAGCAACGTGTGTGCTGGCGCCATGTTTGTAATCAATTTGTAAAATTCACTTCTTTTGCGCAATCAAAAGTTTAAATACAAAGCCAATGATTTAAGCCTCTTAAAGCAGTTTTTTGTAATGATATTTTGGCTACATATATATGTTTGTTTTCCAATGAAATGCTCTGGACTTGGGTAAAATTCACATCTAATGTGCGAAGGACTAGAGACAGGTAAATTTAGTCATTCTTATACATGTAAATACTATGCGATATGCATATGTTAAAGTACGTATGAAAAACCTTAAAAATACGAACAAATCTTTTGCACCATAACATAATAGTAATAGTAAACATTATTTCGGATGTTCTCTTTTTCTTTACAGCGACTTAGATTTGTAGTAGCTTTAAAGTTTTGATTTAAAAGGTAACGTGACCATCCCCGTACAATGCTATTCGGGAATGCTGGCCTTCCTTAGTCTGTTACTATCAGCAACTGGCAATGCTTTCAAATATTTGTTTATATTTTACACAATATTGAACACAACACACTCGTTTAGAAACACGTAAGATAGGAGCTACTAAAACATAATTATTGTACAAATATGTTACCATTCTTTTTTAGATCAGTTTGCTACTTTGTAATGTAGTCACAACTTAAATACAGGGACAACTACTTCAATATTGGCCAATGAATTCGCATTCGTTTTCCTTCCCTTAGTTATTTTGTTCGCGCATTAAGCGATATACGAAAAATATTTTGAGTATACATACATATGTTACACTTCTTCTGAATACAAACAAATAATTAAATAAATATCATGGCCCTATTATGAAAAAAACAAACTCAAGCACGTTAATGTTGAAACAAGTGTGATCCTTTTTCCGGCTTAGCAGACATGCACCGTACTACGAGCAAACATTTATCTTCGGAGCAGTATCTGATCATTAAAAATAAACAAGGGGTTAGCATCTTAGATGGTCATTTTGGTTCTTGATTGTTGACCCTATTTCCCATAACTCACATTTCCACCTTGTATCAAAATTCAGAAACGACAACTAGAGTCACCATCAACTTGAATAACTCAGATAAAACGAAAATGAACTCATGAGAAGACAATATATTGTTCTTTCTTAGTCCAACCACCTACCTATTAGCTGTACATTATTCCACGTAAACATATACATTTGCACTATCGACATTAGTTTTATTAGTTTTGCACTTTCTTTTTTCTGGACGTTTCATTGGCTTAGTCATAATTTGGAATAATCCCTCCCGCTATTCATTCAATAATACAAATCAATGTAAGCCATTGTTGGAAATTTCCGATTTTGACCAAGTTGCTCATTAAACTGTTACTCACTTCTTTAAAAGTGCGTATAGAACTCTACGAGAAAATAATCGTGCATCTACTTCTTGCAAATGTGTTATTTTCGCCAAAAACCAAGAAATTCTAACATTATGGGTATACGTTCATGTGGGTTTGAAGACCGCGTTAACATTTAGCTGCGTTAGAATTATGTACAAAAACATAGTTTACGAGCATATTCAATATATTTCCGTTAATATTCGATGTGTTCTTAAATTTCAGTTAAATGTTTTCAATCTTATGGGATGAGATTCTTTTATAACCAAATCTGTAATAATCGTGTAGCCAACTGCCAAGAAAAGGTTACAGCGGGAATGATTGGTATTTCAAGTATCTACTCTTCTGTCTTGTCATAAGCCGTAAGAAGTTTCAAATCTGCATTTTAAAGCCTTAGATAGCAGTATACAATCGCAGTGCAAAATTGGTATGCCTCTCTAATCCAATTCGCACTGCGAAGAGCAGAATTTTAACCACTTTTACAATTTGAATAATACTGTCAGGAATGTGCATAGCATTTTAAACCAATTAAACTTATAATTATATTTTAAAGATTTAATTTTAATCCACAAGTAGGACCAGAATCTGTAGGACACAACATTCGCTGATGGTTTTAAACTTCTGTATGTACTCCCTGGTTTTGGAGCATCTTTGCAAAGACTTGGATTCTCATTATCACATACATATTTGTATGAAATTAATGAACGTTTCGCCTTGTGCAAGTGATTCAATATTACATATTGAAAGATATTTAATAATAATCGTCCTTGGCGTTGCCGCTGTAGTGTAGATATTAACACTATATTCGATGATATAAAGTACCCCTGTATTTTTCATTTTATGTTTTTCTTCAATACTTTGGTTCCATTGGAATTACTTGATAACCTTGATGTTTTCTCTACTAAACATGCTTTTTGAGTTTGATTACCATTTTAGAAATATTTCTAACCATCATATAAGGTCTAATCCGTGGCATTCAGTCAGCGCTGCTTTCGTGGGGGGTATCATGATAAGAACTCAAAAGCTTTTGACAACTCAACAATTTGACCAACTTCAGTATTGGCAACTGTCTCCATAAAATGAAAACAAGAGAACATATTTGTTTCCTTCTTTTTATTGTTTTCTTTTCCACAATTCACTTAAATTCATAAATAACATAAATGCAATTTATTAACAATAGCGAATGACTTTCAATGATCTTAAACAATCACATTGCAGGTACATATAACGGTAAATTGTTTTTGCTTTTTTTTTACACATTTTTTTTTACATTTTTCTGTTTTTATGCATTTTCATACATTTTTCTATTTTTATAATACCGACAACTGAATTCATCCTTAAACAGTGTAAAACAAACGAAACTTATGTATGTTTCTTGCTCACAGTTTCTCCCGCCGCATTTAAACGTTTCCATTCGGTTACATTCATTCAATTACATTAAGCTCTCATCTTCATCCTTTCGCTCAGTCGCCTTTCTCACATTGCCCTCAACCTTTTGCGAATTTTGTACTTCCTTAGTATAAACGATCGAAGTACCAAATTCTTGCAAGCAGTTGAAGGGCATAATACTTAAAGCCGATACGGCATACGTTAAAATACGAGAACTGTATCACAAGACTTGTAAACATAGAAGCGTACTGCCTGATTTTCATAACAAAACAGAGCATGTAAAACATCAACAATTGAGATTCAACAAAACAGAAACAAATAAAGCTTGATCATTGAAAGAACACAAAATGAGTAAAATGAAAACATGACATATGTTTAAGTATAATAAATAACAGATTATTTACAGAAATATACAGACAATGTTTAGTTATACACTGTAATGATAATACTGACGAAGCACCATCAACAATAAAGTCAGAATGATGTTCAGCTGTTGTTTTTCGACTGTTTTCGTAATAAAGTCAATATCCATTGTGCGATCCGTTCGAAACTGGCGAAAGTCTGGACCCACGTGGAAATATTGTAAGTGGTGAGCGAACACCACTTTCCCTCGAGATTGCTACTGAGATTCCCGTAAAATGTTCGTTAGCACTGGTATGTTGTACAGCCATGCGTAGACGTTGATAAATAAACGACTCGTGTAAATTGAGATTTAGTCCTCCGTTTTAAAGTGTGTATATAATGAAAATTATTGCACATGATATGAACACACGATCGGTCGGCCGTTTTCGATATGGCAGTCAAGTGTCAACGTAGATATGCCATCGGTTGATTTAATATCTCGTTGGTAGTGTAAAATGTGTTTTACCCGCATTCGTCCGTGTAGAAATTCCAGCTTAACGTTGGGACCGGTTATAGTGCCCGACCCCAGCGATTCTACAAGTTCGTTGTAAACTTTAAATAATATAATAATATATCTGTAAGGCAAGCAGTTGGCATGTCGTGAAACGTCGTCCTCCCAGGTTGAGGTATCGTTCTCTCCGTAACCGGGAAAAGCGACTGGAATGTGAGTTGTATGTATTATCCACTCATTGTGTCTCTCTGGCTCCGTAAACACCCGGTATGGGGTCCCAAACTCATATTTGGAAGAGTTTAGCCAGATTGTTCTGTTAAGAGTGTCAATGGATACAAAACTTTTCCACCGTATCCGCACAAAGTCCGAAGTTGGACACGGCATCACGACGCCTAGGGATGAAATCCTGGATTGACGAACACATCACTGCGGACATGTCAGCGTCCCGGACGAACATTTGAGCGGTCTGGAACTCCTCAGACACACACACGGCAGCACACACGTTAGGCAAAACGATCGACATAATTTCTTCTGGCTTGTAGTAACTTCAAATAACTTTGTATCAAACTGTTCTTTTTTAAATCTCTTTCGTAATCTTCTTGTGAAGTTCGCTAGCGTAACTTGGTAGTAGCTTGTGTAATTTCGTAGAGTTTAATATTGCTTGAGCTCGTAGTAAGTTTTGATCGATCATATCCTTCAACGCTCTTATATAGTATTTCGCGCATGCCTTCGTACTATATCGATAGGAGAAGGCCGATACCTCATTACCATATCACGACGTAACTACTAACCAAAGCTCTTCAGATATGCTATTCACGCCCATTTAATACTCTTGACTACTGTCAGTCATAGTTCGGAATGAAATGTCTAACATCGGGAGTTCCCGGTCTAAGCTCGTATTTCTTCGTGGTTTCATTCATAAAATACCAACGAATGTTTATCTCCTGAGCTGTTATGTAGTGAAGTACCTAATACAATACTCTATTCCTGTTCACTAGATTTGAGGTTAAATTTTAAATTAGGATAAGCTGAAGTCGCCTTTTAAGGAAATACTCTCAACTAATTAAAACGACGGATATATAGGAATGTGCATTTTGAGATTTTATCTTTCCTCGGTTATTTTATTTTTTACTTGAGGTACTTTACTGAATCTCATGGGAAACATGAATTTTAGCGAGATGAAGTATTTTGCCATTTTAACTTTCCCATCTTCTTTGCAATAAAAATATAAAACTTATGCAGGTGAATTTGAAATTTAGTTTCAATTATGAATGCATGCCTAGTAAATCATTAATGGCTGTGACTGAAGTGGATGGTACTTAGAAAACACTTGTCATAATGATTTATATGATTGCGTTGCATATTAAATAATAACGTGAGTAAGTGTTATTAGGACCAAAGAAGCGATAATCTGTTGGTATTCAAAAAATGATAGGAATTTTCCTCCGGGTAAATTCTAATATTGAATGTGATTAATGGAACTAAAAATAGTGATTTGCTCCTTCCCATGTTTAATTAGATCTATTCGGCTTATTTTGCTGTCTACTGGGGTAGGGCATATCAACAGCTACGCGCGAGAGATCATACAGTGTTAAGGGCATGTGATTACACCATAGTCGATTGATTTGGATCCAGTTGTCACCACATGCCCAAAACAGTAGTGATGACATCACTGCCGTCAATATTCCAATGCGTCTTTATCGGAATCTGATAGTCTTATACAATGTCCACCATGCTCAATAGCTTCTATTTTCTCTAACAAGTCATTGAACGCTACGGAAAAGTTCATCAACATTTTCTATTGGAAACCATTACCAATACGTAAATATAGGTTCGTCGGGAAGGTGTTGTTTTTGTTATCAGAAAATCTTACCTTACGCAACTTGAAACAACAATTGCAATTTGACATTAAAAACGCCAGTGCATGGACTGTGTGTGTGGATTTAATGTTATTTATTGAAATCATGAAATTATTCCATGTAATAAAAAAGAGTTATATCTACCTGCGAACAGTATAGTTGTTATGTGCGATGTGGATTTTACAGCTCCTTTAAACGCATATTATAAAGTATTTTCTTGACTTCCAAACAAATAAAATATAATTAATTAAATATATCTAAGTGGAGAAAACACTTTTATGCATTCAAACAATGATTAGAGATAAAACAGTTTTAAAGAAATCAATGGAAATTTACGATTTATTGGCGACAGACTGTTGTTAAATGCGGGTGAAAAAAAGAATTAATATTTAGTTGTCTGGCAAGAAAGAAACCACAGGAATGCAGCAGCTTTACGTTATTCCGGAGAAGCCTATATGAAAGCCTTTATTTATTCATAATATTCTGATTGATGTATTCTGTAATGGTTTTATCCATCTTTGCGCCTTTATTATAATACGCTGATCCTTTAAGTCAGCGTCAATCATAAGGTTCGATAGATTCTAGAGTATTGATATGACTCATAAAAAGACAAGTCAAAGCAGACGACTGTCGTTTTTATGGAATAAAGTTATGACCATTTCTTCCTTAATTTACCCTTTGGAACTCGCATTCGAAATCAAAAAGCGTAGAAAAATTGAACATGAATACTAGCCATATGGATTTCGCAATATAAAAGCATATGTATGAAAAATAGGAGCGTTTGATTTGCAAAATGCATAAAATTGATGGTAGTTGTAATTCATTTTTTTTTCAATTATCGATGATGGTTTGGGCGCACTACATGTAAAGTGGTGGCAGCAAAACATTCACTTCTCATGATGGGCGTTATGAACAACGTTCCAGCTTACGTAGAAATGAGCAATTAATTGAATTTTAACAAATTACCGTGTAAGCTGACATATCATGCGAACACAAGAACCGTGATTTTAAAAAGTTCATTGGGGAAGATTTATTGCTCGTATATAAAAGACAACGAATCTGCAGTGTTTAACAAGCTATTACAGTCCAGTTTGAAGTTTGGCAAAATTCATCATTTTTACTTCTCATTTCATAGAATAAGATCATATAACATGAGCAAGAAAGGATTGGAAAGTGAATAAACCAATCATACAGAAATGTATTGTATGTCAGGAAAACTCATGTCTGACAGTTAATAACCAACTTTAGACGGAAATAACAGTATACCTACCTTTAAAGAGACTCGTTCATGATTTGTGAAATGCACTTTTTACGGTTTTTCTTCATAATACGAAATAAAGTGTGGCAACTCATTAGGAGTGTTAAAATAAAATTCTGATGGCTGGAACCCTTCAACAAATGTTTATATATGCTCAATAATGTCTTTGAAGTCCATAATTTTAAATGCGTTACTAATGCGATTCAACAAAAGGTTGAAGCCTGATTGGTTGATTGACATTGTCACGTGATGCTACCAATATACTTTTTCAATAAGGGTTTAAATATCCGTCAGCTCAGTGCGAGTCCCTGAGTGCGTGTGGATGATGTATCGGTTTGCTATTTCTTTCTTGACATTTTTGTTATCTCCCCACTATAACCAGGTTGTTTTCTTTTATACTTTTTGTTTACAATTTCGGTATAAAAGAGTAAAATAATCATTATATAATGTTTTCATGTGCATTACCGGGAACATAGTTGTTGGTGCCAAAACTTTAAGAAAGTAAAAACAAACACAACATGTTAGTGTAACTGCTATACAGTTTATAATTGGTACATGCTGTTGAATTAAAAGGCCGTGTTTTGTTGATGAATATAATAGTATAGTAAGTCAATTTACTTTAAACGTGTTATTCAGTGTAAATAAAAGTAATATTAAATACTCAACTTTTCTCACTCACTTGCTGTTAAAATTAGGTAGTAAACCATGTGTAGCGGTCCATAGAATTACCGGATCCCGCTAATTACCGGAAAGCAACGGAATCTACCCAAACTACCGGATTGTACAGGAATCCCCTGAGAAATACTAAAATAGCTACATTTCAATACTGTTTGCAGCGTTTAAAAGTTTAAAGATACGTACTATACTAAAAGTATACCTTTATAATCATACATCCATACACTGAAAGTCACAAGGATTCCGGTAAGATGCAGATCGAATAGCCGATTATAATAATATGGCCAAACTACCGGAATCCCCAAAGACATACTGAGATAAAAAAAATAATAATTCAATATTGTGTATGGTGTTGTTAATGTTTAATATATATAATATACCCGAAGTATTACTTTATTACCATATATTCATACATGTGACAAGGATTCCGATAGTTTGCAGGTCGGATTGCCGATAATGGTAGAACCAAACTACCGGTATCCCCTGTGAAAAACTAAAATAACCGACTTTCAAGACTGTTTGGAGTGTTTTTAAGCTTTTATATATGTAATACACTAAAAGTATACCATATAAAGCACATATCCATACCTTGAAAATGACAAGGATTCCGGTAGTTTGCAGGTCGGATTTCCGATTACAATGTTATGACCAAACTCACGGAATCCCCTGAGGAATAGTGCTTAAAAACAGGTAACAATTGACAAATTGTGTCTCGCAATATCCTCAAGTGACTGGTAAAACGAAGGATGGGTAGAGGGTTGTACGTTGATTTTTTTTCTTGATTTTTTTTCTTTGGCTCATCATCTTTTCACAACTACTGTTAAATTGGATGATAGGTGGACGGTTGTACGTTAAACATTTTTCAAGATTGTGTTGTTTTTTCTCTGGCTCATCATCTGGTCACATCTACTAGTAAACTGGAGGATGGGTGGACGGTTGTACGTTAAACATTTTTCAAAATTGTTTTTTTCTCTGGCTCATCATCTGGTCACATCTACTAGTAAACTGGAGGATGGGTGGACGGTTGTACGTTAAACATTTTTCAAAATTGTTTTTTGTCTTTGGTTCATCATCTGGTCACACCTACTAGTAAACTGGAGGATGGGTGGACGGTTGTACGTTAAACATTTTTCAAGATTGTGTTGTTTTTTCTCTGGCTCATCATCTGGTCACATCTACTAGTAAAGTGGATGATAGGTGGACGGTTGTACGTTTAACATTTTTCAAAATTGTTTTTTGTCTTTGGTTCATCATCTGGTCACACCTACTAGTAAACTGGAGGATGGGTGGACGGTTGTACGTTAAACATTTTTTTCAAGATTGTTTTTTGTCTTTGGCTCATCATCTGGTCACAACTGCTACTAAATTGGCGGATGGGTAGACGATTGTACGTTGAACATTTTTCAATATATTGTATTGGCGTCATTTCCGGGCCATTTTGATTCCATATAGGTTATTTTTATAAGGATAGTATTTCATTTTCATTTACGTAAAACATTTTCAATATTTTTTGTTGTATTGGCGTCATGACTGGCCTTTTTTTTTCGATATTAACTTATTTTTAAAAGGATGGTATTTCGTTGTACGTAAAACATTTTCAATATTTTTCGTTGTATTGGCGCCATGGCCGGACCATTTTTATTCCATATAACTTACTTTTATAAGGATGGTATTTCTTTGCACGTAAAACATTTTCAATATTTTTTTGTGTGTTGGCGTCATGACCGGGCCATTTTTATTCGGATTCAGTCAGTTTTAATAGGATGGCACTTCACTGTACGTAAAACATTTTCAATATTTTTTGTATTGGCGTCATGACCGGGCCATTTTTATTCGGATTTAGTCAGTTTTAATAGGATGGCACTTCGTTGTACATAAATGACCGGGTAATTTTATTCGATATTAGGCATTTTAAAAAGGATGGGTATTATAGTGTACGTAAATCATTTTCAATATTTTTGAATTCTTGGCGTCATGACCGGGTTATTTCCATTCGATATTTGACACATTTAAGAAAACGAGAAAGCAAAATGTATCTAAAAAAGATACATTTTTTTTTTCTGATGATGACAATATTTTCGAGATGAGAAAAAACAAACAGATTGAGAAAAAGATGCAAACTGTGCAATATAGAATGTAAATAAAACTAGTATATACCATATATATATATCTATATATCAACGAAATACCAACCTTTTAAAATGTACTTAATTAAGATGTTAATACGTGAGTTATTTTTCTTGACTAATGTACTTTCTAGAACCTTTTTAATGTAGTCCAGGCATATTGTCGATTTGACACGGTTTATTGTAATAGATGCTATCAGCAAACTACGAATCTTGTGCGCTATATAGTGTATTATCTTGTTTTTTATCGTGTGCACTATATAATGTGCTATCTTTTGAGCTAAAATGAACATTATATTGTGTGTTATCATTTGCGCTATATTGTAGTCTATCATGTGAACTAAACTGTGTGTTATAGTGTGCGTTATATTGTGTGTAAACTTGTGTGCTATCTTGTGTCCTATCTTGTGTGCTATTTTGTATGCTGTATTGTGTGTTGTAGATTGCGTTATATTGTGTGTAATCTTGTGCGTTATATTGTTTGCTATCTCGTGTGTAATCTTGTGCGTTATATTGTGTGCTATCTCGTGTGTAATCTTGTGCGTTATATTGTGTGTAATCTTGTGCGTTATATTGTGTGCTATCTCGTGTGTAATCTTGTGCGTTATATTGTGTGCTATCTCGTGTGTAATCTTGTGCGTTATATTGTGTGCTATCTCGTGTGTAATCTTGTGCGTTATATTGTTTGCTATCTCGTGTGTAATCTTGTGCGTTATATTGTGTGTAATCTTGTGCGTTAAATTGTGTGCTATATAGTGTGTAATCTTGTGCGTTATATTGTGTGCTATATAGTGTGTAATCTTGTGCGTTATATTGTGTGCTATATAGTGTGTAATCTTATGCGTTATATTGTTTGCTATCTCGTGTGTAATCTTGTGCGTTATATTGTGTGTAATCTTGTGCGTTATATTGTGTGCTATATAGTGTGTAATCTTGTGCGTTATATTGTGTGCTATATAGTGTGTAATCTTGTGCGTTATATTGTGTGCTATATAGTGTGTAATCTTGTGCGTTATATTGTGTGTAATCTTGGGCGTTAAATTGTGTGCTATGTCGTGTGCTATCGTGTTTGCTAAAGTCTGTGCTATAGTATGTGCTGTATTGAATGCTATATGGTGCTATATATTGTGTTATATATTTGTACTATACTGTGTGTTATATTGTTTGTAATATTGTATCCTATACTGTGCGTTATACTGTGTGTTATCGTGTATGCTATATTGTGTGCTATCTTGTAAGCTAGTGTGTGTGTTATCTTGTGTTTTATCGGGTGCATTATTTTGTGCGCTATACTGTGTGTTATATTGTGTGCTATATTATGTTGTCTGCTGTTTGGATGTTTCATTGTGTGTTATCTTGTGTGATATTTTGTTCGTGACATTTTGTGTGTTATGTTGAATGTTATGTATATTGTGAGCTATATTGTGTGTTATAGTTTGTGTGCTACCTGTGTGTGACATTGTGAGCTATATTGTGCATTAAAATTGTGTGTTATATTGTTCGTTAAATTGTGTGCTACATCGTGTTTTTCATGTCCGTCGGTCCGTTTGTATTTGTCGTGGCATTTCTTAATATACACACTCTCAATCACATGTTATACCCAAACAACATAACAAAGATTTATTGAAACACAAAGTAATTGTCATGGTAAACGCAGACAAATGATATGTCGACTTGTAGCTGTTGAATCCTTGTCTAGATTTGAAGTCAGCCTATATTTAGAACCAACATATAGATGACATATAGGACTGGTGCATCACATTTGTGAATTATTCAACAGTTTCTGAAAGCATTTCATATTAAGCCTTCAGACCATAAGTAGAATCCATGAAGACCCGTCTTGTAATGACATGTCATTTTCTTTAATTTTGTTTTATTCGCACCATGGACGTTTGTATTTGGCTATGATCGAAGCAGACAAAACCGATTATTGTGTTACTATAAATAAAGCAAGTTATCTAAATATAGCTAGTTGACCTATCATGAAGGTAATATTGAATTACCCGCTTTCTACAGTCTTATGGGAGGGTCTGCTTTTATTGAGATGCTGTCCTTTGGGTGTAATTGTGTTTGTCCCATTCTGAAATTACGGAAAGGCCATGATACTTTACAAAGCTTGAATTAGCGCGTTGGTGTCTTGAGTGTAATTCTCGAGATTTGCGGAGAAATGGAAACAGTAAGGGCGAATGATTTCATTAATGCATGAAGAAGCATCTCACAAAACTCCCTTGGGGGAACAGAGGGCTATATCTGGATTCATTGCGAAGTAAATTTGACCCCAGTGACGTCAGGAATAAGAAAAAAATGTATTGGTCTACTATAGATGCAACAGCCGCTGAAGGTCACTATCGATATGAGCGAATATGTATGAGAAAAACACAATAGACTGTAACTATTTTTCATGAAATGATGCAATCAAGATTTTCAAATACTGATGAAGTTTGTGACGCGTTATCAAGATACGTATTTGATGGAAATCTTGGCCTTTCCGAGAACACCTTGTGGGCGAGCAAATAACGATGTTGACAACTGGTTTGATGTGGGAAAGACTGATCAAATTAGTGTACGATTCAACATCGTACAAGACGTTAAATAGCGCATGCTTGTCCGCAGGGTACGCTGGAGACATATATGGAATATGGAGATGTAATTTACTATTTATGATGCTACATTTAGAGAAACAATATTTGATCGTCGTGACAAAGATAGAATTTGTATTGTTGGGAAGCTATCATTCACTCTAAGATCGCGTCTGAATACTTCTTGATATAATTTGAAGGCGTAAGGGAGTGCTATTTGTAGTTGGTAAATTTCATTTTTATTACGAATGTAAACAAGACTCTAAAGTTTGTATTTTACAAACAATATATAAATAGCACATTCGAATAGAAACGCACCAATATACATACAATATATAGAATAATACACAAATGAGAATTAACCAAAATAACTATGTAGAAATAGAGTTGCCCCCCCCCCCATTAGCCTTATTTGAGCTGTAAAATGAACAAAATGATTATTTAACGAGTCGTTATATATCTTAGACCGGAATTAGCGTGATAAGAAGGAATCGTAACGTTATTAAAAAGTAAAGTGCTTTATTTACAAATGAACTATTCTCGTCAATGTTTAAGATCCTAGACAAGACTTTAACAATGTTTGGTCATTTAAGAAGGAACCTAAGTTAAATACGTGTGAGGTATGGGTCATAACACAACAAGAAACACCACAATTCGTCGAAATCTGGTTTTAAAATTAAAGAGCCAGAATAATTCGCAAATTGAAATGTTGGTTAGGTAGATACAAGCAGTGACCTTCACATTGTTCTCCTTGGTGACCTTAGTTACTCAAGTTATTGAGTTCTATTTTTAGTAACACTGATGTTGACCGGATGAGTTCATAGTTAGGCTTAAAGTAGCTATAGCGGACTAGGCCTACCTATTTCGAACAGTTTAAGTTTATGTTTGAATAAAAAAGTACGCTCACCATAAGAATGCATTTCATTATTGTTTATATCGGAGGGAATATTTTTAGAACAGATATTTCTAAAATAAAACCTCATAACAATAAAGTCTTTTTCAATCTACATAATTATGCAGTTTTGACATTTGAGTATTCAATATCAGTATTTTCTTTTTTCCGGAACTGAAGATGTCTAGTATTACCAGAACGAGATATTAGCTTGATTTATGAGAGATGTCATCAAGTACTAACGTGTCTGTGATATAGCAAAGAGTGTCATATTGATGAGAATGTTTAAGGACAATGCAACTGGCATGACTTACTTGTTATTGTAGCAATATAAGAAAAATAAAACTTATAATATCATACTGTTTACGTTATCTATGAAAAATATAGCTATCAATTCGTATTATCATATTTCGGTATTCGTAGGCCAAACCGGTAACATCAGGATTGTTTGCGGCAATGAACTTTGTTGTTTGTTGTTGTTATATTTTTAATTTTGAAGATTTGCAGAACAACCTGTAAACTTTAACCGACAGAACAACGTCATAGCCGTGCCATTTTACACTACTGCAAATAAACAGTTTCAATCTGACCATATACTGCTGTTCTCATGCTTGTAAGAACAGCAGCCAATTGTTAACCCTTCGGTTTATTGATTGGTCAGTATGTATTCAATAATTACAATCAACCAATCAAATCATTTAAATACGCAATCTGGCCAAATATAGCCTTTGGTTAATTCATGAACGGGTTTAATTATAAGTTATTATTGCAATTTGTTGTAGAAAAAACATACACTTATAATAACAGATAAAATTAAAAATACATCAATGAAACAGGAAGTAAAAATCCAAGTTAATTTGAGTTATTTAACAACTGTTTTCATAAAATCCATGAGCAACTGGAATTCATTTTACAAGATATTTGAATAAGTATGTAAACAATTAGAATTCAGTAATGATATTAGAAATTATTATATGATGGGTCGATCCTTCAGAACTTTTATTGTTAAAGTAAACAACGTTGTTGACGTGATCTGTGTTAACTTTGTAACTTGTAACTCGTAAAATCTTTACCGCTCTTGAAGTTTAGTGGATACAGTTTTGATCTGCAGTATGTCGAACGGGATTTGAGGCAACTGTGCCAGCTGTACGTGTTTTATTTACATATATGAGCACATCATGAAAAAGTTCACGTTTAAAAGTTAACATCGATTTCGTTTAGCACGTTGTTAACTTAAACAAACTTCTTAACAATCGGCCCATTGATTTAGGAGTACTCGTGCAAACGTTTATACATGATAGTTGTATACATATGAGAACGAAGTAAATGGAATCTTGATATTTAGTTGAATATCTTTATAAAGGTTGCATTCAATGAAAAAATACATTACAATAGTTCGTGCCAACTCTCACAACAGCTCTTTTTTCTCTCTCTATATATATTGAGGTTTGCGTTGCGCAGATATATTGTTTTTTGTTACCACCTACCAACTTCAATATTAAGCTTATTTCATTTAAGGTAAAATTGGAATTCAACTCTTTTTTAGTCTGATATAAGCAAATTGATATGTTACGTAAAAAGCACCTGCTTCTGATAATCCTTCCATTGTTTAATAAACATAAACAGCAGCATAACTCTTATGCATTGACATTTTTATTTGTGGACCGCATTTCATATCTGTATAAAGCTCTTGAAGTTGTAAGCAAAGATTCAAACTGTGGTGATATATTAGTTGCAGTGTATTTATTTTAACTTCTTGCAACTTTCAAAGACAACGTTGTTTTTTTAAATGAATTACGCATTCAAAATATGAACTTAAGAACTTTGCAATGATGCAATATATTTAATCATAAAAGAAAAATGACTGAATTATTTCAAAATCAAAATTACAAGGTTTTGCTGTTTATCAACTACAATATTTCTTGCCAACTACTGATATAGGTATACTTATCAGCTCTCTGTTACTATTTATAGACACCAAAAACGTGCATGCAATGTTCTTATTATACTTTCCAAAATGTTAAGAAGAGTCTTAAGAGTTTAATCTTTTTGCATACTTTAAACCTGTATTGAATAATATTAGTAGTACAATACGACATGAAAGCTAGTCTGTCAGCATATGCATATAAAAAAATCAATAAGTGTACTATTTTTAACCGAGAGTACATATTTTATTATTTGAGTGTGTATCCTTTTAACTGGCAATCGCTTTGAACATCCCCAAACTTCTAAACCGTATAGAAAATAGGTTAAATGTGTTTTGTATAGGGATCTTTTTTATGAGGACTAACTGGGGGTAAAGCCGGTTTACAAGTGCTTTACCTAATACTTGCCCCAACATTTATCAATACGTGCACAATTAAACGTATGATAATACAAAGGAAACTAGGGGGACAAAAAGTCCAGTAAAAGCTTAACTAATCACCTCATACACGAATGATACAAAATGCACACAAACACAGGTTGAACGACGCATGCATCATCTGAACAACTTTCGTGATTCTTTCGTTTTTAAAAGCTTATATTTGTCAGTCCTCGCCCATTGACTCTCAATGACTTTACCCCTTTTGCCATCACAACTTACAGCGTATTTACAACTATAAATGACATGAGATAGAAGTTTATATGCCCGATGTCAAGCACCGTTACTGGGCGACAACGTTCCACGTTTTTATTTAATACTAACATTTTATATATATTTTTTACGTTTCGTTGCTGCTACTGCTGCTACTGCTGCTGCTACTACTGCTGCTGCTGCTGCTGCCGATGATGATGAGTTTATCATTTATCAAACCATTAATTAAAATTCGATTAATTAAAGAATATCTCGTATGCTAAATTCATGGATACATCGAACCCAAGAACAGCCTTGTCATAATAAATCACATTGCTCACTGCAGTTTTAAAATACTAATTAAAGGTGCACAGTTGGTGAAGGTTAACCGGATTTAGTGTGAGAACAACCACAAGGTCGTGTAGGAATTTCACCTCGATGACATGGAATAAACTTTCAACTGAAATGATTTTGCCAATTCTGATACTGCTGTCACTTAAGAAACTCTTTCGTTTCGGTCACCGATTCTCTTTAAATAGTCAAAGGTTTAAATGCAATTGAAGATAATTCAAATTGAAAGCGGTCTAGCTTTCGTTAAAAATGAATTCTTCACATATTTTCGAATTATCTGCTGTATCACGGTGATTTTTTAGTTTAACGTTCGTTTTATGATTCCCCATTTACCACAAAATATTAAAGGAATAACAGTAAGGAATTAAAAATCTATAAAATAGCAGTCATCTTCTGAACTCCTTACATGCCGCCTTGATTTCTGAAAACTATAAATAATAATGCTAATTTGTAACCAAAATATCAATAAAAGTATAACCAAGTTATCAGTTATACATGAAAAACCTGTTTATATTAAAGCATTGTTCAGATGCAGCGGAAACTGGTCTTTGTTGAAGATGATATTGCAGATTTGTTATATCTTAAATGAGTCAGCCATTCGTCAATGGAACTGGTAATTGCTTGTGTTTTACGCGAATCATAAGTATATGAGCTTAATGCAATTACGTATGACCATATAATTCATCAGTCGACTAAACCAAAAAACTCCATTTCAATACGTTTCAAATAGATTTGATGAATGCAAATAGAAGATCCTCATCTTGAAATAGTTCACAGCGCGCTGACCGTGCGTTTGAGTGCGTATACCTGTGGCGACATGATCAACCTATCACCATTAACGACGCCTACAATAAAACCTATGAAATTAAGATTGAACGTTACATTACAGTAGGATGGGGTATGAAGCTTTTGATGATAATTATAGAGCTAATTTATCAGCTAATATGCGCATGCGTACATTATCAATACACGATTTATGTTATACTGCACGGGGTCGGTAGTTCAGGATGTGTTTAAGTTAACAACGTAATTAACGTCATCGTTGTTAATTGTTCAACTTGAGATATCTGAGGATGAGCTCATATACTTAAATATTAACAAGTACAGCTGAAACAGTCGTCTCAAATCTTGTAAGAAATGAAGCAGATAGTAAAGTTCCAGCGCAGTTACTATTCGAAAGTTAACAACGAATACGTTGACCACGTTGTTGACTTGAACAAAGGCCTGAACAATCGGCCGATGGTCAGCCAAATATTAAGTTATACAAATTTTAAATGTTTGCACATATTATCATCAGTTAACAATACAATAAACATATCGTATCGAGCGCGAGGCGAGTTCATATGTATCAGTATATTAAACTATTATAGGGTTTTCTCAACTCGTAAGCTTCGCAGATATGCATTGCTAGTTTTCTTCTGTTTACATCGGTATTGTTAGAGGGAATAAGTCTACATTTTTTATCACATTTCGTCATATATAATACAACTTTTCAAGTGTTTTTAACACCAGAATATCGACTTATAGTTTGTGTTTAAGAAAAAGGGGTACTCATCGTCAAACACATTACATTAAAGACTGTTTTTAATAGCCGCTGGCTTGTGCCATTTCCCTGGCTCTGCTCCTTACTCGCGACAATACAAATCTATATGGTTCAGCAATTTAAACATCGTATGTATCGCAAAAATATGTGCATATAATTTTGACGTTATATGAACGTAGTGAAGGAGCATACTTGAGTGTTACCAGTATTCTGTTAATATTTGTAATAAGGTGTTCAATTTTGGCGATCAACAGAAAATAGAGTGGGCTTACCTCGGTTTTACAAAGGGGGGATGGTGGCTGGGGGCGGCAGGGCCTGTAGAACGTCTAAATTGGAGTCTTAACATACTTCGTGTCTTAGATGCACTCGTCAGAACTGATCTACTTAAAATAAATGCCCATAAAATTTGAAAAAAAAAATTCTCGATTGGCATAGGCCCACATGAAAATGCATTGATAGAACAATAGACTGACTAAATTATACTCTAGGAATCTATTTTTGGTGCATTCGTCAGAATCGAACTACGTAAAATTAATAAACGAAACGTTTGAAAAATCACCAATTGCCAAATGCCCACACACAAATCGAAGGGTGGTGCGCTAGGTTCTAAGTGACATTAAATAAGGAAGAAGATAGAACCTTTTCGCGTTCAACCCTCGAAATGCAAAAACCGAACTACAGATACCGGTGTGAATGACGGAACGAAAGTAATAAATTATAATTAGTATATATTTGGATAGGATGATCAAAGATTCACGTGTTGAAAAAAGTAGCTCAACGTTTCCATTTTGTTTCTTACTTAAGAAAGCTGCCAGTATCAAATACTAAGGTCATAAGCGATTTTGAATATTCTTTTTACTTTTCGTTTTCTTATCAAAGTACACTATTCATGCATATTTTCGAAAATAATCTTCCCATATAAAGCTTATATATTCCCTGCGTTTTCTAAAATAATGCTTAATTATTCCCACATTTTACCAGAAGCGGTTAAAATATTAACTCTTTTGCCGTCAAGAACCTTACCTACATGTGTAATTCCCATATTTCTACGAAAGTAGCTAAAATATTCCCTACCTGTTCGATAAAAAGCTTAACAAGTTCCCGTATTTTACGATAAGTAGCTTAAGCATTCCATATTTCTAAAAAGCAAAACTAGTTCCCGTATTTTACGTTAAGTAGCAAAAATATTCCCTACTTTTCCGATGAAAACCTCAACTAGTTCCCGTATTTTACGAAATGTAGCAAAAATAGTCCCTACTTTTCCGATAAAAATCTCAACTAGTTCCCGTATTTTACGATAAGTACAATGTAGCTAAATTATACCCTACTTTTCCGGTAGAAAGCTAAACTATTTCCTTATATTTTACGATAAGTAGCTAAAATATTCCCTACTTTTCCGAAAAAAGCTAAACTAGTTCCCGTATTTTACGATAGGTAGCTATGCATTCCATACTTCTAAAAAGTAAAACTAGTTCCCGTTTTTAACGATAAGTAGCTAAAATATGCCCTACTTTTCCGATAAAAAAAACTAAACTAGTTCCCGTATTTTACGGCTAGCAGCTATGTCTTTTTCCCATAATTTCCGATAATCAGCTTAAATAGTTAATACGAAGCTAAATTATTCCGAACATTTCCGATAAGACGTATTTAAAATCTTCCCTACAACTAGATATTACCAAATAGTTACGGTTCAAAGCTAGAAATAGTTTCAGCATTTCCAAAAATAAACTCAAACAATTAATTGCTTTTATATTATTTTGATCGGACGCTGAGATATTCAATGCATGTGTCGATATTCAAGTAGCTTAACTTTTTCTTAACAGCTTACAACTATTAACTAAAACATTTCATAAATTCTTCTACCAGGTGAGTGTAAGTGTGACCGAAATATGCTCAACTTTATGATGATAGAAAGGCGTTTGCCTACGAAGTTCTACCTTCATTATTTTGTTGACAGTCGATATGTACTTAATTCAACAACTATTTGTCTGGTGTCTAAATATATTACCAAAAAAAATATCATTTCTAATTTTGAATATCAATCTTAATTTTATTTTAGATGAGTAGAGTGATTTTTTTCTGGTTCCCATTGCTACAGGTAAACACAAAACATGAATATCTATGTCAGCAATGACATTCCAGCCTAAATAGTTTGCTAAACTGTATCCTATTATTTTACAATGTTATCTTTTAATTAATACATGACAGGACTGAGCTAATTAAAAACAGCTTTAACAAAGATGTGGTATTCGTCTCAAAGACTTAATAAAACGACCTTATAATTTTCTTTTTAATAATATAATAGGTGAAAATCAAGCCCAAGGGTGTGGTAAAAACGCCCAAGGATAAAAGTAGGAGACAAAACAGCTGCTTAATATAATTAAACTCATAACTATTGAATATTAATCTATTAAATAGCAAAAGTGCTAAAAAATGGTATCATATTCCATACGCAAATAAGAGCTATAAATAACAAAATGGCCATTGAACGAGCACAACGGGTTTTAACATAATCCCATTTAATATGAAACGTAAATTTAAATAGAAGTGAAAATAAATCACTAACAGCATGATTAATGACAAAGCAGGCAAACATGCTTCTTAAATTTCTTGCTGAATTACAAAAGGCTTATGAGGAAACATGTCGAACATTACGATTTGCTCTTTTGGAAATATTTGAAAAATGTATCAAACAATACTTTAGGATTTCCTTCGTTTGGTTGTCAATTGAATTTATTGACGTCCATAAAGGAATAGCTTGAACCAAATGTCATTCCGGTTCTACCATTACTCAACGTGACTCGCTCATGGTTTGTTAAATGCAATTTTTTAATTACGAAATAAAGTGTGGCAAATCATAAGGAGTGTTAAAACAAATACCAATAGCTGAAACCCTTCAGCAAATGTTGATATTTGCTCAAATATCGTCTTTGAAGACCACATTTTTTCATTAGCGTTTATAACGCGATTGAAAATTAATTTCTGTTGTGGTGTTGCGTGATTGGTTGATTGACATTATCACGTGATGTTATCAATGTAACATTAACAGGTTAACATTTCCGCTTTATATGTTGAAGCCCCGATGGCCGTGTGGACTAGCCGGCTGTTTTCTATTTTTTCTTGATTATACCGGCTTGGGTTCGAACACAAATACTGTTTATGCTATAACTGTTTTTTTCTGCAATTTCGATATCATAAAGTAAAACTGCAATACTGGGAAAACTAATTTTTAGCCCAAAAACATGAGCGAGTCACTTTAACGTGGTCTTTTATTTCTGACTAATATTTCAGTGATCTAGAATATACTCCTGAAATGTAAATAAAGACTTTAAAACAATGATTCGTGCGAATAAAACAAAAGAAATAACAGTCTAGTTTTAACATTAATACTTCTGCAATCAACGTTCAACAAATTTTATTCCAATACCCAAGTATTATGTTTTATGTCATATTTTACGCAGAGACTTAAACCAAAATAACTCTTTAATATGAACGTATTTCAGAGAGGCTTTTTCAAAATTGATAAATACAAAGTGAAACACTATAATCCCAAACGCTTTTGTAGCACTTACATTTTGATACAATCTAAATTCAATCGGCTATTGAGTAAATAGAGGACCTAATTTTCATAGAATTATGGCTAACAACGTGATTAACGACATCGCTGTTAACTTTTAAGCTTGAAATATTTGACAGACAGACAGAAATGTTTATTGTCGTAAACATGTTATATAACAATTTCTTGACAAAATATAGAAAATAAAAACACATTATAAATATTCAGTATGGCCACAACGATTCATGGCCTAAATACAAAGAAAAGAGATTAGTATAAGTGAGTTAAAATAAAGAACAAAAAATAAATAAAAATTGTTAACTTTTAAGCTTGAAATATTTGACGCTGTGCTAATATAATCAAATCTTGTAACGCATACTGCATATCACAAAACAATATTTACACCTCAATTTCCATTCCTTAAATGAACTGCCTTAAGGCAATTGCGTTCATCAATCGATGAACGCAACATCATCGGATATGTTCGGATCGCAATTCATCGCATAACAATATACATGAAAACTAATGATCTTGTTATTGTTTGTATTGTGTCAGCAGGTCCCGTAAAATATAAATCAACATTTTAGAAAGTGTTAAGTTATTATATTTTAAACGTTTTGTTGCCAAAAGTGTTTCAATTTTACGTTTAAAAGTGATTTCAAGTGGTTGATCTTTTCCCGCGTTATTGTGACGTCATTTGAAAAAAAATGTTTCCGGTAACCCAGTCCTATTTACAGAATGGGTAAGAAAGGATTACTGAAAGGTAATCCGAAATGAAATGAAGTATGTTTTTAACGTTTCTTGAATAAAATAATGAACTATTGGTGTAAATATAAGGAATGAATTGCGGGGTTGATGTCATTATCGGGGATATGAACGCAAATGTGCTGGTCAAAGTACGCGTGGAGTCATTCGGACTCCACACACTTAGACCAGCCCAATTGCGTTCATACCCCGATAATGACATCAACCCCGCAATTCATTCCTCAAATATATCAATGAAACGTCCACGACACTCAAGATTTGAAAGTGAACAACGATTACGTTAAAACCGTTATTAACGTTAACAACACCACTTAGAGGCCGTATTCAATAAGCAACATAGATTGAACTTAAATTTAAGATTAGAAACTAAGAGTTTTGATTGGCCTTTATATTAAGCTGACCAATAGACTGAGTGGAATCACTGAGGCATGTCTAAGGATAAGGATAATATCAGTATTGATACTGTGTGTGTGTGTGTGTGTGTGTGTGTGTGTGTGTGTATGTGCGTGCGTGCGTGCGTGCCGTACGTGCGTGCGTGTGTGTGTGTTGTGTGTGTGTTGTGTGTGTGTGTGGGGGGGGGGGGGGGTGCGTGTGCGTGCGGGTGTGGGTGCGTGTGTGTGGGGGGGGGGGGTGCGTGCGGGTGCGGGCGCGTGTGTGTGTAGGGGGGGGGGGGGGGTGCGTGTGCGTGCGGGTGCGGGTGCGTGTGCGTTTCTTAAGTGTAGTTAGATGTACGCGATAGTATTACACATTTGTTATAGGTACACTGACCTTGTACTCACGTGTACCAATCACGTGCCAGAGTAACACATTGAAGGGATCTCGCATAATGACTTACATTGCTGGACGACAACAACACCAACTCGACGTCCTTAAATAAAACAAAAACAGGCGAACGCAAACTGACCTCTATTTCATAGAAGCGAATTGCTGGTCATAAGTTAGGTTGCAAAGGTTTAAATTAGGACACGAAATAAAATAAAATGCCAATATTTGGAATACCAAATGTATATAATGAAGACACAAACATGTTTGTATCAAAATAGTATTATTTTAAACAATCAACAATCGATCATTGCCATTATTGACCGATTTATTTCACGGATATAAGGGTTTAAATAGAAAAGTGGACGCATACAAGTGACGTCCATGGCACAACATATGGGAATAATATTATTATAAATTTAAACACTTTTCAAAGGTAGCCTTTTGTCAAGTCATTTCTCTTTACATTCTGCACCTGTGTGTAACATGTTGACAAATATGAGTCAAAAGTAGCTAAATGTATAACAACACGGTCGCAACGGTTGAATTGTCTTCATACATGGGAAGACAAATATTTTGTTAATTTCTATTTTTAATTTAAACAAACAACTTTTATTTGTTTGCGACAACTCACTTTTTCATTATTGTCGGATACAAAAATTTGATTTTCGATAAAGCGTTTAGCTCGAAATTCTTAACATAGTTAATAAACACGCCATAAAAGCGTTCATTTGTGGGGGTGGATGTAATATAAATACCACAGTATATGTTTAATTTACTTATTCTGTTATCTCGGCATCGTAAAGCCTAATGCAGATGGCGTCAATAGTTTTATGGCTATTACAAATTTTAAGGCGTTGTTTTTTCCGTTTTTTGATAGGTTTGGTACTGGTGCTGAGCGGGTACACATTCTAATAAAGGCTTTGTTTTTTAAACACATTGTGGACCGATGAATTTGCAAAATCGTGCACTTAAAGTGGAAATAATGTAGCTCTTATGCATTCAAAACGCACAAAACAAACAACGGGTTGTATTGTTTAAAATATGATAATCGGCCAAAAATTTCCATACTTCACAATGACTTGGTTTCATGATTTCGAAAATATCTAACGATTCTCATGCTTAATATTGTATAGAATTTTTGAGTCACAATATACAAAATGCAGGCAATCAACGAACGGCATTCAACGTCACAATACATGGTCAAACAGGCACTCAACGAGAGACACACATCGCCTCAAAACAGGATCTTAAGGTCACTCAACGAGAGAATCACATCGCCTCAAAACAGGATCTTAAGGTCACTCATCGAGAGACACACATTGCCTCAAAACAGGATCTTAAGGTCACTCAACGAGAGACACACACCGCCTCAATACATGATCCTACAGGCAATCAAGGAGAGACACACAACGTCTCAATACATGGTCCTACAGGCAATCAACGAGAGACACACAACGTCTCAATACATGGTCCTACAGGCAATCAACGAGAGTTACACAACGTCTCAATACATGGTCCTACAGGCAATCAACAAGAGACACACAACGTCTCAATACATGGTCCTACAGGCAATCAACAAGAGACACACAACGTCTCAATACATGGTCCTACAGGCAATCAACAAGAGACACACAACGTCTCAATACATGGTCCTACAGGCAATCAACAAGAGACACACAACGTCTCAATACATGGTCCTACAGGCAATCAACGAGAGACACACAACGTCTCAATACATGGTCCTACAGGCAATCAACTAGAGACACACAACGTCTCAATACATGGTCCTACAGGCAATCAACAAGGGACACACAACGTCTAAAGACATGGTCCTACAGGCAATCAACTAGAGACCGAAACGTCTCAAGACATGATCCTCCAGGCAATCAACGAGAGACACACAACGTCTCAAGACATGATCTTACAGGCAATCAACTAGAGTAACACAACGTCTCAAGACATGGTCCTACAGGCAATCAACGAGAGACACACAACGTCTCAAGACATGATCCTACAGGCAATCGACGAGAGACACACAACGTCTCAAGACATGATCCTACAGGCAATCAACGGGAGACACACAACGTCTCAATACATGATCCTACAGGCAATCAACTAGAGACCGAAACGTCTCAATACATGATCCTACAGGCAATCAACGAGAGACACACAACGTCTCAATACATGGTCCTACAGGCAATCAACGAGAGACACACAACGTCTCAAGACATGATCCTACAGGCAATCAACGAGAGACACACAACGTCTCAAGACATGATCCTACAGGCAATCAACGAGAGACACACAACGTCTCAAGACATGGCCCTACAGGAAATCAACGAGAGACACACAACGTCTCAAGACATGGTCCTACAGGCAATCAACGAGAGATACACAACGTCTCAAGACGTGATCCTACAGGCAATCAACGAGAGACACACTCCGTCTCAAAACATGGTCTTAAGGTCACTCATCGAGAGACACACAGCGCCTCAATACATGATCCTACAGGCAATCAACGAGAGACACACAACGTCTCAAAACATAGGCAATCAACGAGAGACACACAACGTCTCAAAACATAGGCAATCAACGAGAGACACACAACGTCTCAAAACATAGGCAATCAACGAGAGACACCCAACGTCTCAAAACATAGGCAATCAACGAGAGACACCCAACGTCTCAAAACATAGGCAATCAACGAGAGACACACAACGTCTCAAAACATAGGCAATCAACGAGAGACACCCAACGTCTCAAAACATAGGCAATCAACGAGAGACACCCAACGTCTCAAAACATAGGCAATCAACGAGAGACACACAACGTCTCAAAACATAGGCAATCAACGAGAGACACCCAACGTCTCAAAACATAGGCAATCAACGAGAGACACACAACGTCTCAAAACATAGGCAATCAACGAGAGACACACAACGTCTCAAAACATAGGCAATCAACGAGAGACACCCAACGTCTCAAAACATAGGCAATCAACGAGAGACACCCAACGTCTCAAAACATAGGCAATCAACGAGAGACACACAACGTCTCAAAACATAGGCAATCAACGAGAGACACACAACGTCTCAAAACATAGGCAAACAACGAGAGACACACAACGTCTCAAAACATAGGCAAACAACGAGAGACACACAACGTCTCAAAACATAGGCAATCAACGAGAGACACACAACGTCTCAAAACATAGGCAATCAACGAGAGACACACAACGTCTCAAAACATAGGCAAACAACGAGAGACACACAACGTCTCAAAACATAGGCAATCAACGAGAGACACACAACGTCTCAAAACATAGGCAAACAACGAGAGACACACAACGTCTCAAGACATGGTCCTACAGGTAATCAACGAGAGACACACAACGTCTCAAGACATGGTCCTACAGGCAATCAACGAGAGACACACCACGTCTCAAGACATGGTCCTACAGGCAATTTCTTAAGAACACTCATCGAGAGACACACACCGCCTCAAAATATGGTCTTAAGAACACTCAACGGGAGACACACACCGCTTCAATACATGGTCTTTCAGGCTCTGAACGAGAGGCGAACAAGGTCACAATATGGTTTAAATGTTATAATAAAAACGTGACAAATTTAGTATTTATCATTTGTAGTAACGTTATACTATCAAAAGCGTCATTTAACATCTTATTTGACTTAACTACAAATATGTAGTGAATTTTTATTGCCTATTTCCTCTTATTGCGACCTTGTGATCAAGTATGCATAGCGGTAACAAATCAGTCGAGTGTATGAAGTATTTCCCCATAAATGGATAACTTCCATTTCAGTATCACACGATTGCTGACAGGTATCAAATACAATACATGTTTTCCTTCTGAAATTATTTAATTAACATATTTTAAAATGTAATTTAAATCCATATTTAGAACAAAGATCGTCACAATCAATTGATTTTCGGCATTTAAGCTGTAAATAAAAGTGTATTAGTATGCAATATCGTTGTTTACACTTTTCAGAAGCTTATTTATTGCATTGCGTGGGAAAAATACTTCAGCATTTATTAAATCGAGTGTTATATAACTGAGGCCGAAACCCCTTTTTGTTCACGATTTTCAAGGGTTATTTGTTACGTAAGAGGTTGGGGCGCGATAGTGTGGGATGCAAGACGGAGGGACGCGATAGGGTTGGACGCAAGACGGAGGGACGCGATAGGGTGGGACGCTAGAGGATGGGAGGCAAGACGGAGGGACGCGATAGGGTGGGACGCAAGACGGAGGGACACGATAGGGTGGGACGCAAGAGGATGGGACGCAAGACGGAGGGACGCGATAGGGTGGGACGCAATACCCAGGAACTTAAACATTGACAGTTTAGTACGTCGAATCTAAGGTGATAAAAACTATATGTTACGCAGCGTCGGAATATTCGTTACGCAAAGCTCATAGTACGTTTCACCCTCACTAATCAATTTATATCACTGCTAGATTCAGTATCGTCACCTCATGTCTCTTATGGCACTTAAAACACCTTTAAGTCGTGATGCCGTTACTTTGACGACGATATCATTATGAAGCCAATTGGCCACGAGCAGACCTTCATAAACTCTTAAGTTACAAACGTCGAACCGTTTATATATTAAATCCAACATGTAAGTTTCGTTTGGGTAAAATAGCACACCTAGAAACAGATAATGCCATCTCAGTGATGAAGCATGAAGACAGCTTGATTGAAACTAGATTGGTAAAGAAGTCTCTAGGCTCATTCGAATACGTCAAGGTGACGTAGTTTCTCGGCCCATTCGAACACGTCAAGGTGACGTAGTTTCTCGGCCCATTCGAACACGTCAAGGTGAAGTAGTTTCTCGGCCCATTCGAACACGTCAAGGTGAAGTAGTTTCTCGGCCCATTCGAACACGTCAAGGTGACGTAGTTTCTCGGCCCATTCGAACACGTCAAGGTGACGTAGTTTCTCGGCCCATTCGAACACGTCAAGGTGAAGTTGTTTGTCGGCTTATTCGTACACTTTTGTGTGATGTTCTTCGGCCCATTTGACCCGCAACAGATGTCGACACCTTGGCCGAAGGTACTGAACATGTACGAGATCAACACAGACGCAAGTGGACTAAACGAATTGAGATACGTGCGGAACGAAAGCATTGAACATACATGTCGAATGGAAGAATATATGTCAGTACGCACGCATTCAATGTCGAAAAGGTATACTAATAGTTGAAAAAGGAGGATGTAAATTACAGGTGACAGTACGTGAGAAAAGAAGCGCTTGCATATATGCTCAAACTAAATGTGGTTGGGTTATCGCAGGAAAAATGATGAGTCCTCAGTTGTTAATTACCACCTTGAACTTGCTTTGAATTGCAAATGGGTATTTACATCTTCTTCTAGTTTTAAATGATATTTCCTTAAAAGGTATCTATTACACAGTACGTGAGTTTGGCGTCCCATATTATTCTGGTATATTTGTACGTAGATAATGAATATGTTATTTATACCCAAATCAATATACCAACCTTGAATACTGCAAAGGAGGTCATTTTCTAGTCCGATTTCAGTTGATATGTGACGGATTTTTTAATTGCAACGAGCACTACCGTGATTGTCACAAATACTTTACAATTAGCTATACAATGTATATGGTATTACCTTCTTCAAACAACTGGATGAGCTGATGAGTTAGTAGTTTAATATTGCTGAGTAATGGTTTTTTTAAAGCTGTACTCTCACAAAATGACAATTTTTACTTTTTCTTTTAAGTTTTGTCTCAGAAACAGCTGATTTTGGCATCAATGCCTTAAATTCAGTCAAAGAAGATAACTCCCAACAGATCTCACTCATTTTGAAAACTGTAGTAAAACTCATTTTTCTTATAGCATTAGTAACGCTTTTAGCAATAAAACACCAATTTTTGATCTATTTTCGACATCTTTTCAAATGATTTACATCTTTTCAAATGATACAAATGATTATATTGCGTCTATAGGCATCAGAAATCTTTCATAACTGTTGAATGGATATCTGAATACCAAAGGTCTAAGAAGGCTTGTTGTGTGTTAAAACCATTCAACAAGATTCTCAATTTGTGGGCGGTGGGTGTTTATGTATGACGTCACCAGGTATCAAGGATATCTAACGGTTTACACAATGCTCTGACATGACGTTATTTATCCTGCGTGGTGCTACTGCAGGGTAGGAATCGTTGGTGTATTTTAGCACCTCTTGTTATGCGTATACAACATGTAAATTGCTCGAATTAAACGATATTACGTCGGATATTTTGCAGTTCAATTAAGAGTTTTGAACTTTAGGGTTGTTTTTTTTCCGCATAATATAAAGACTTTCTTATTTTTCTTGAGCTCTTGCATAATTTCATCAAATAAACACGCAGGCTTGCAGTTAACTGTTATACAAACTTCTGAGAGAATAATATTTGCAAAGATGAGGATCATATCCTTCAAACCTTCAAATGATTATTTTTTGTTGTATCTAAAACTAAAATTACTGTTTTTAACAGCGGTTCATAAACGTCTATGGCTTTTTTTAATCTGATTGTAGACGGGATAATTAATAATTATTTCTTCTCATTATATATACTTGATAATGTATAAATGAAACTAAGAATGCAAAGCAAATGATTATGAAAAAAAAAATGAAAACGATTATGGAATTTACACCGACATAGCTTAAAGTTGATAAGCCATGCATTTTGGAATTGTTCGATAATCTCCCACCACTGACTTCTATCCCCCGAAAGCCCGTCCACCCCCAGCAGGGTTTGAGGCTTGACCTTGGTATTATGTCGGTTGACAGAGGGACAGGCATGTGAAAAGACGGACTGATAACTAGACAATGCTGTTAACGTCTCGCTCCGTGAACCGTGTGACATGCTTTAACGACTACTTGTTTATAAATTAAGACTGACTCTAATCAACAAACTCGCAGACAGTGTTGTAATGTGTCAAAATCGTATACGCCTTCTGGCTGTTAGTGTAATCTATTTGATAGTATCGCTTTTGTATTATATATTAAACCTTTGCCTGAGGCTAGACCAACACCCGGAGTGTACAAAAGTCCTTGTGGGGTTGAACATATCTGAATGTCTTTCCTTCCTTCTTCTTTACAGACAAACATGCAAATTTGATATTAATGACTTTTTGATACGTCTTTCCCCGTATCAGGTATTGCGTTTCAATGTGTCACTAATAATATTTGATTATGTTTAAATCGAGATAAGAATGGAATGCGATTGTTTATCCGTTAAATAGGGTAGATGTCTGGTGTATTGGGTACAGATATGTACGCCGGTAAGGAAAACGCAAACTCATATTTGAAAGTTGTAATACTATAGTTCGTAAATGGAAGAACCAACCAAACCGCATGACAAGGAAAATCCATTCAAAGGTTATTATGGAGAATAATTTTGTTTGTTGAAATGAGTTCACTTTCATTTTGTTTATTGTGTAAGTTTATATGGAGTCACCAGGTTTTGTTTTTGTTTAGTTGTGTGTTATGTTGGTAGGCATACTGTAGCCGCTTATTGCGTTTGATCTGCGTAGTTTTATTTGCTTTGCAGTATTGAATACTTCACAGAATTGGATATATCACAGTATTGGATATTTTAATCACCCGAAGAAGCTTCCGTGCACTGTGCAGACCGATTAACACCTTACAATCCCGTACACTTAATCTCCGCTAGTATCCTTATACGCAAACAAAATTGTGTTTGTTGTTGTTTTTTAAGTTTCTGTTTAGAGCTTAATATATACACAAAGGATTTGCATGACAAATATATGTGTATTTTCAGGCAATCGACTTCAAACATAACATTTCATAATAATTAGTTAGGAATTTAATAGTACAGTCGAACCCCGTTGGCTCGATTTCGCTTGTCGCGATTTCCTCATTGGCTGGAACAGGATGTAAGAGACCGATTGTTTTAATCCCGCTTGGCTCGAAATTTCCGACGCTCGATGTGTTTTCGCCGGTCCCTGGGAGTTCGAGCCAACGGGGTTTGGCTTTATTTTAAAACTGTAACTGTTTTACTTATCTCTATATTCGGGGACGTGGTAAAGTGGATATGGTCTGTGCAAAACACTGTACTGAAATTGTTCTAGAACAGCCCAATATATCCGATATTCCTTCGATCAGTGCTTATTATTTTTGCTGGTTCGTGATTTAGTCATTAAAAGAAATATGACACCAATGCAATACTCATACAATGTGGTTACTCACAAATGATTAACACGTTACTTGCACATTGTCATCTTTAAGTCATGCATTCCAATTAATTTGGAATTTAATTCAATTGTCTTGGCGCGATGTGGTCAATGCTGGAGACAAATATAGTACAAGGCAATATCACTACCCTAACATAGGTGTCATGGCGGGATATCAATTAACCATCAGTATTATCAGACCTGTGATCCCGCATGATCTCCGCGTGCGAACAAGCTATCATTCTCACTGCATCAGGTGACTCATGTGTTCAATTTTATCAATATGATGCAATAACAATATAGAACTATACGACAGTTAAGAAATACAGTAATGTTGTGACTAATGGAGTGAAAAACTAAAACTCCATTTTATTTGAGCACGGAAAATGCACTCTTAGTGCAAAACATAATGTGGGGAAGTTCGTTATGTATTTAACAAGATTACGTTGTCTGATAAACATTGAGCGATAACCTAAAAAATATGAAAGTCATGTTTAAGTTCAACTGGCACAGCATGGACAAGGTGGTTACCCCAAGTCTACCAATGTCTGGATTTGAAGAAAAAATAAACCCCACACGACCTAAGGGACCTACACTTAATTCACCCAAAGGTATCCAGTGTATAATATGTCAATACCCTTTGTTGTTTTGTTATCATCTCATAGTGTTTTATGATCAGATACACGATAAAAACAGTTAAACCGAAAGTATACATAACAAATATGCATGTTTTTGACCTTGTAAAATAAATAAGCTCACGTCAAATTTCAGTTTAAATAAATGTCAAAATTACAAACTGTTCAAACTGTATCGTAAATGACGTTTCTGTTATTTATTTTACCTATCAACATTTAGCAAGTAATACGCTTTCAGATGATACAGATATTATATGGGATCAAGGCGCATTAAAATGTAACATTATGTTAATGTGGATGGTTAAAATAACAAGCTTAACTATACCCCGTATAACTTAAAGTGACACTCTTATTCAAAATCAACACATACACATGTATAACAAACATAGATTTTGACTGATAAACCTTTAACTACTCACTAAATAATGCATTTATGGAACATACTAAGTTCTGATAACAAGATTGTAACCGTGTATTTAATAGATGAAAACGCAAAATTTATTAAATGATTGGTGAGTGCTAAAAGATTTACTGTGATCTACTATTGTCCCATAAGGTAGAACTACCGTCTTTTCTGCACATTTCTTTCAAATTTAACTCAGTATCCTTCATAAGAACAATTGTTTTTGACATTTATTCATCCATTTTGGTATATTAAAACATTTGTATTAATTCTGTTCAATCTTATTTGAGAGTAAGAATGCATCTTTAAGACGCTGTTTCTTTGCAGTAGCTGTTTGATCTGTCGTTGTGTTTTCCATCCCATTGACTAAAGAGTAACATTTTTTTTACGAATCATTAGTTCTCGTTTCATCATCGAAATGCCTTACTTTTTGTTTAAATTTATTTTTAAAATCATGATATCATGACTAGCGTGAAGTACTTAATATTTAAGCTTGAAAGGACTTGAAATCTGTGCCACGTTTATTGTGATGTATTGCAACAGGTTACAAGATCTAGGACACCCTAGGGATGAACATAGATGGCTGGTTAAAAATAGAAGAATAGGTAATGTGATAAATTAAGAAATTACGTAAACACTCGTCATATGATGGATTTGAGAGATGTTTGAACAGTGTTCACCTGTGAGCTAGACTCCTCCTTTGCATACATTAACTTCCGTAAAAAGCCCTTGACTCGAGCAAATAAAGTTGTACACCCCGGCAAAACGTAGTGAAAATGAGAACATTCATTATCTAATTTGTGAAAACGCGACCAGTATTTGAAAAGTTATAAATCCAATTCAAAAACGATTAAAGGCCAAGCCTGTGTGTGTAAAGTTGTATATTTGATGACAAACGAGAACGTCCTAGAATCTTCTATGTTAGTGTATATTTGCACACCTAGTTAAAGTTAGGCATAACAAAATAATTCTTTGTTTCCACCAACCCTATATTTTCTTTCCGACCCTAAACATTGTTTTTGCCTTTTATTCGATATGTGGATGTTGTTTAGTATTTTCCCTAATAAACGAATTTATTTAAGTGTGTTTAAAAATTCACCATTTTATATTTTAAAACTTTCTACAATAGTGATATACATGTACCCTGAAAAGTGCCGTTTTGGTATAGAATCCCCGTTCTCAAAAAAAGAAATAGAAGCAAAGAAGTCATGCCTACCTACATACCCTATTTTTGTAGAAGTAAGTGGAAACAAAGAACGTGTTTTGACCTAAGCTGCATCGAGTCCGAAGATATTATCTAATTTAAAGGCTTAGTTTAAGGAAAGTGCTGTGCATCTCCTGCTAATTGCACCGTTGTCAAAGTAGGGGCCAATTTTCTGTGTATTCGTTTTTTTGGCTCAGGGCTATTTAGGGTCCATTTCTATAATAAAACCTCCCAAACTGCACAACAGGATACTCAGATCGGTGATCTGATAAGAGTGATCAAGGCAAATACAGTAAGATCAACACTGTATATTGTACACATATTTTTGTATTTTTTGTATTTTTTTTTTTTTTTTTTTTTTTTTTTTTTTTTTTGGGGGGGGGGGGGGTCACTTATAGAAGGGTTAAACTAGGCCTTGAAAGTAAGAAGAACTGTTGGGGAAATATCAGCAGGCAAGCCTCATCAAACGGTCCATGACAACGTCAACAAAAAAACAATAGATGGTATAACCATGTTTGTTTTCAAAACTGATTGCCAAAAAGCTTAACCCAAGGGAACACTACATCTAAAGTATGATCATATCATGTTTGGTGTGATTGGGACTGTTCATGGACAATAACGAAACCTACATCACTGCCCATACCCTCTGGCACCGGCATGGGTGGTAGTCAGAAAGAAACAGAACAGAACAGAACATTTATTGTTAACTTGGACATATACAGTATTCAATATTCAAATAACATACTCAAAGGTATGGTGCCATTTTCAACATGGAAATTATGTTTGATTTACTTTCTATTTCTTTTATAACTATGATTATTTCATCATATTTTAAAAACATCGTCAGGACATAGTCGATGACCTCCCAAATGATTAGAAAATCAACAAGCCTGACGAAGAACTTTACGGCTGTCAGACAGCACTAACGCAATTACTAAAGGCAAAGTAATTCTCACGGACTCACAAACTACATCTTAAGTATGAAACCACCAGTTTTGGGTTGATTACAACTGTTCATTCACTTTAAGGAAAAGTACAACACTGTCAGTGCTCTCTTGCGTCGGTTTGGGCGGTATGCTTCTTTCGAAAACCATAAGGTCAGTGTGTGTATACCACGTGATATATTACGTCATATATGCTACGTCGGAAGGCAACATTCTACTTAAAATAAAGATTTAAATCAAAGATAACTTTTCTTTCACCATTTTAAATAAAACAAAGAGCAGTATATGCCCCTTAAGGAGCCCCACCTTCGTTTTATTACCGAAGTTTGATAAGGGGATTAGTTTCATCAAACACTTCGACAAACCTGTTTCCAAAATAATATTTTGACAGTGCTCCGTCAGACGGCCGTATTGTGAAAAGGTTTGTCGAAGTATCTTAAGAAACTAAACTCTCAATCAAACTCTGGTGAAAGACCGAAAGCGGAGCTCAGTAAGCGGCGTCGACTTCGCTATGTTTCATTTGAAATGGTGAAGAAATAGTGAAGTTGTCTTTGTTTAAAGTCTTCATTCGAAGCAAAATATTGCCTTCCGACGTAGCATTTATGACGCAATTTATCACGTGGTATACACACACTGAAGGTTATATCCAATGCGTCCTTCCAAGGTCCCATACGGTAAATAGCTACCGTGTGAACGACATAACAAAAACGACAGAAATATCTAAGCAAGCATGGTATAGCGTTATGTAAATAACATATCAATAGCCTTAATTACCAAAAATGCATGACACCTTATCGGTGCATACTGCAGTTATATCATAATATTGATTGTCGCCTGTACATATGCAAGATATTAAAGTACGATAGGTTTAGAAACTGAAACCAACCATTACTAATGCCCCTATCATATATCCGTACAATTCCCGTATGATCTATAAAATCGTAGGATTCCAGACAAGTCGTGCGGAGATCGCGAGGTGCTCTGACGTATCTCGTTCGATGCACGTGTTCGTACAGCGACCGTGCAGCGCTCGTACGGTGCCCGTTCGGTGTCTGCACGGTGTTCGTACGACAAGAACAAACTAGTTCGGCGGTATCTGAAAAATAGTTGAGCAAGTCAGCTGAAGTGAAAACGTCTAAGATCAATTGATTTAGTTGTCCTTAGTATCGTACGTTTGACCGGGCTCTTACGGGCGACGCGGTGTTCCAAATCCGCACGGAAATCGTATGTTGACCGGGCTCTTACGGGCGACGCGGTGTTCCAAATCCGCACGAAAATCGTATGTTGACCGGGCTCTTACGGGCGACGCGGTGTTCCAAATCCGCACGGAAATCGTAAGTTGACCGGGCTCTTACGGGCCTCGCGGTGTTCCAAATCCTTACGGACATCGTGCGATGCCCCTACGAGTTCTACCGAGGCCACTGCGAGTTGCTGCTAACTTTGATTATTTCTACGAGCCGTCTGCGATAACATAACTCGGGATAGACAAAAATATGTTTAAACACTTTTTTCTACATTTTGTTTTACTGAGATGGGATAAAGAGAATTTACCATGATCGTTAGTGTCCCAACCCTCGAAAAACCTCGTTTCCGCAAAACACCCTATGCTCGGGTTGGGATGAGCCTATCTAACAATCTTGGCCAAAGAAGAACTTATAATCTTAACAGTAATGTAAAAGAACCTACAACAACCTGGATAAGTGAAGCAAATGGGAAATGCACCAAAGGCAATTGAATGAAATTGTTATATTTCATTTTTATTTCATGGGCTCTGTTATCTACTGATAATGAATAGACACGTGTTTGAGAATCAAACATGCATCTTAGACCAATTCTTTCGAAATAATCAAAGCATAACCTCTTTCTGCACTCTGAAATTGTTAATTATGAAATAAACAACACGTGTTCAATCCAAAGATTAACAATTGTACTATCTGTGTGCTAGTGCTTAAATTCTTGTGGTATTAATTTTGCATTATTACAATGAAAAAAAAATATCAAAGGTTCGCAAAAGTCCATCGAACATTTACGAGCGAAATTCTGAGGTTTAACAGATTGCAAACCACATGAATGTACAGTTTATGAATGATCTACAATGGGCCATCCATTGGTTTCTTTCGCAAAAGTTATTAAATTGCATCCTATCCTTCTGTATTGTATACAAAATTTTATTACTACTTTTTCCAGGAAGCCTGGCTGACTAAGGTCGATAGTTCGCTCCCATTTCGAAAGAAATGAATGTGTACTTCCATCCCAAAATGTCCATGATACCACTAAATGCTGCCATGGCTAAGAACTTACTATTTCTACCTTTTGTCTGTCAATTGATTCAGAAGTAGATCATGTATTTCGAAAAGAAACATGGGGAACTTAAAAATGCATTATTACAATGAAAAAGGTTCACAGAAGTCCATCGATCGTTTACAATTATCTTAGGCTTAACAGTTAACAGACCACATGAATGTACAGTTGGCCCATCCATGGGTTTCTTTTGCAAATTCATTCCATCCTCTAACATTCTACACACACTATTATTACTAGTACTTTTCCAGGAACCCTTGGCTGACTAAGGTCGATACTTCGCTCCCATTTCCAAATAAAAGAACTATACAGATCTCTGTCCCTCCATCCCAAAATGTCAATGACGACACGGAATGTTGCCGAAAACTCCTGATTGCATTTTCCATGCATCGCATATTAATTTTGGCTAAGCATTTACTAAGTTTTCGTTTTGTCTGTAAATTGATTTAGAAGTACAGAAGTACATGTATTTCGAAAGGAAACATAGGAAATTTAAAAGCATTCTGTAGATTAAGCTGAAATACGTTAACACCATTATGTTATTGGCCTTACTACTGTCCGGGTAGGCGTGGTAATACTGTTAAGAAGTGTTGGGAATCGGTTACAATTTTACTATCGATAATCGGTTCCACTCAAGTAACCGATTATCGATAGTACAATCGGTTTTTAAAATACTAGATAGAACCTGATTTGTAGTTTTATTCATGTACAGTATTAATCTCTTAATCATTATATGCATATACGTTATGTCTATGATTGAAGTTATTAAGTGTTGTTGTATAAAAAATTGCGAAAGTTCGTAGTGCGTGCGTGCGTGCGTGCGTGCGTGCGTGCGTTCGTGCACAAGTTTGTTAAAGCAGAATCATACAATAGTTTGCATATGGTGTGTTTAAAACACCTGAATAACTTAAGATGTTTGGAATTTCTTTTGTCTGCCGTAGTACTGTGGGTTGTTTCATCAGAAATACTAGGAGCTATGTCGCAACTAGGAGAGGTTGTCAGCAATGGTACTTGGGTCGTTTCATCAGAAATACTAGGAGCAATGTCGCAACTAGGAGAGATCGTCAGCAATGGTACTTGGGTCGTTTCATCAGAAATACTAGGAGCTATGTCGCAACTAGGAGAGATTGTCAGCAATGGTACTTGGGTCGTTTCATCAGAAATACTAGGAGCTATGTCGCAACTAGGAGAGATTGTCAGCAATGGTACTTGGGTCGTTTCATCAGAAATACTAGGAGCAATGTCGCAACTAGGAGATATTGTCAGCAATGGTACTTGGGTCGTTTCATCAGAAATACTAGGAGTGATGTCGCAACTAGGAGAGATTGTCAGCCGTAGTACTGTGGGTCTTTCATCAGAAATACTAGGAGCGATGTCGCAATGAGGAGAGATCGTCAGCAATGGTATTTGGGCCGTTTCATCAGAAATACTAGGAGAGATGTTGCAATCAGGAGAGATTGTCAGCAGTGGTACTTGGGCCGTTTCATCAGAAATACTACGAGCGATGTCGCAATTAGGAGAGATTGTCAGCAATGGTACTTGGGTCGTTTCATCAGAAATACTAGAAGCGATGTCGCAATTAGGAGAGATTGTCAGCAATGGTATTTGGGTCGTTTCATCAGAAATACTAGGAGCGATGTCGCAATTAGGAGAGATTGTCAGCAATGGTACTTGGGTCGTTTCATCAGAAATACTAGGAGCGATGTCGCAACTAGGAGAGATTGTCAGCAATGGTACTTGGGTCGTTTCATCAGAAATACTAGAAGCGATGTCGCAATTAGGAGAGATTGTCAGCAATGGTACTTGGGTCGTTTCATCAGAAATACTAGAAGCGATGTCGCAATTAGGAGAGATTGTCAGCAATGGTATTTGGGTCGTTTCATCAGAAATACTAGGAGCGATGTCGCAATTAGGAGAGATTGTCAGCAATGGTATTTGGGTCGTTTCATCAGAAATACTAGAAGCGATGTCGCAACTAGGAGAGATTGTCAGCCGTAGCACTGTGGGTCGTTTCATCAGAAATACTAGGAGCGATGTCGCAATTAGCAGAGATTGTCAGCAATGGTACGGGGGTCGTTTACTCAGAAATACTAGGAGCGATGTCGCAACTAGGAGAGGTTGTCAGCAATGGTACTTGAGTCGTTTCGTCAGAAATACTAGGAGCGATGTGGCAAACTAGCAGAGATTGTCAGCTATGGTACTTGGGTCGTTTCATAGGTAATCAATTTGAAAATATGATGTGTAAACATTATTTATGATCAGGGGGTATTTCGTCAAAACCGAAGAAGCGATTTTAAACTTATGTTTGACTTTCAATAGTGCAGTTAATTACTGACAGCCTTTCTACGTGCAAGATTTTTTTAGGATGTTTGACAGAACTGCCCCTGTCTGACATGTACCTGTATATTCCCTGTTGTTTTTTTCAAACCTATTAAAAATAGACTCTTTTGGCGAATGTACTGTGTGTGTTAAGTATATTTGGTTCGCTGATGATATTAAAAATAAGTAAAAGGCTGATCTGGCCCGGATTCGAACCTAGATAATGATATATCTGGACATTAATAGTAGTCCCTGCAAGTTCAACACTAATTTACATGTCTATATACAATTACAGTTACTTTTGAAATGAATACCGTGTAGTTGGATAAAGAAACTATCGCCAAACCTTTTACGAAAATGGACGAATCGTTAATTCGCCGTAATCATTCTATGTATTCATGCATCAAGGTTAGGGCCAGCTACATTCGGAGCTCCTCGGCCATTTTATCGAAAGCAACCTCGGATGTATGCCGGTACATCAGTTGAAGTAGTTCGTAAATTATATCATTAATTAAATGTGGTGTTTTAGAGTTGTATTTATTGATCTACGTTTAAATTGATTGCAAATGAAGTGTTTTATTTCAAACATAATTAAGATTCCCAACAGTTAAGTCATCATGTTTAACTGCAAAATAAAAGGGATGTTTTCGATAAAAATGGCCGAGGAGTTCCAAATGGGCCAGCTTAATTTTGTCGTACATTATTACAGTCACGTGCTAGTATTAAAGGCCTAGTTAAAGGAATGCTTGGCATGGCAATCCCCTGCTGTGCATCTCCTGCTAATTCCACCGATGTCACAGTAGGGGCCAATTTCCTGTGTATTCGTTTAATGGCCCAGGGCCATTTAGGTTCAATTTCTATAATAAAACCTACAAAACTGTACAGCAGGATACTCAGATCGGAGATCTGGTAAGATTATTAGGCAATTAGATTAAGATCAATACACAGAGGTTGTGTACTATACACGACTATTATTTATATTTTATTTTATTTTGTTATTATTATTTTTTTTTTTTTTTTTTTTTTTTATTTTTTTTGGGGGGGGGGGGGGGGTTGGGGGGTTGGTCACTTATAGAGGGATTAAACTAGGCCTGGTTCTTTGAGGGCAGTCTTGTGTAGGAGTCCGTCTCTCAACGTAATGCGACAAATTCAGATCAAATCGTGTTCAATTTTAGTCGCTCACAGATTATTTTACGATATTTCTTTTTTCATTGATAGAAGATTTATATCAGACTAATATTAGCAGGAAAAGTCCTTTTAAAAGTTAAAATAATACGTTTTGTGACACATTCAGATCAAATCGTGTGCAATTCAAATCGCTCACATATTATTTTACGATATTTCTTTTTTCTATGAAAAGAAGATTTCTGCCAGACTAATATTAGCAGGAAAAGTCATTTTATTAGTTAAAATAATAGGTTATGTGACACATTCAGATCAAATCGTGTTAAATTCAAGTCGCTTACATTTGTCAAAATACATTTATTCCCCACTTGTACTTCAAAGGTATTTATTGAGGCAACTTTATTTATTACATCCTCATGCACCTCCTTACAATATCATTGCTGAATTACATCCTCATGCACCTCCTTACAATATCATTGCTGAATATGTACGATGGAAATGACCTTGTTGACATTTGGTGATGGCGGCATTGACGTCGCATTGTTTTTTTATCCTTTCAGATTGTATATATTTATGTTTTTTATTTGTGTACACTATTTCAAAAACATATATTTGTAAAAAAATATCACTTTTAAACGTTCAATCTTTTTTATAATTAATTTAGTGTACTGGAATATACATATGTTTTAAAAATATAAGCGACCGTTAAAAATCATTTATATCATCGCCAACTTCATAATAACAAAATATCTATTCCTATTTGTCAGGAATTGTGATATAAAAACTAACAGTACTGTATAAGGTTGCATTCTATTTTAATCTTTATATGTTTGTCTTATTTTGAAAGGAAATGTCTTGATTATTATTTCGTCCGTCGCTGATTAGTATTATATTATTGGTATAGCAATGTATGAAACGTGTATCTACATCACGATAAACGTGATTATCAATTTGTTCAAAGACACGAACCCAGACTCAGAACTTTCCGAGGCGCAATTATTAAATCCGGTGCCACTTTACTTGTGTTCTTCAACAATCTTAATAAGGAATCTTCCCTGGATTCTTTCAAAAAAGAAGACACATAAATATGGCACCAGTTGACTCCTTTGTCCATAACACCTAGGATCCCTTCATGTGTAGGTGATACGACTTCAACCAATCACCGGAGTCATCCCAGAAACATCGCCTGCAAGTCGCAGCTTTATACAAAATGCATTTCTTCCATTAATAATGATAACATTGTGCCCTACCGATATGCGGTTTTCCTTATCTGTGCCAGCTTTTAAACGTATTCTAAGCTTCAACAAGAAAACGCGTTGATCACTATTTTATTATGAAGGTGACCGGAAATCGTCTGTTACTCGTGCACGGGTTGTTTATGTATGCAGTGTGTTGAAGTAGACGATACAAAACACTCTTTTTTAACCTGTCCACTCATCTTCGATATAACACTTACTTGTTCGACTTTTAGGCCTACTTCTCTTCAGCTTCTCCCATTATGATGGAAGGACGCCACGGCCAGTTTGAGTCTTCCATCAGTAAGCACGTCAAGGACCCATGTTTACAAACAGTCACAAGTCTGAGTTTAGACTCAAGACTCGATACCCCAAATTTTAATTTCATTTAACTATCCTTTTAGCAAAACATTGATGGTGAACTTTGATGAATAAAGGTACTATTTGAATGTTTTAGCACTATTAACATATACTATTGTAAATTACTGGCATAAAGATGATTTTGTATTCATTGATAAAATATTTTTTCTGAGCCCTACAGTTAATACTCTAACTAGGACGTGAGCCTGTTCGTAATCGTGACCTTCACCTTACGTTCGGCTAAACAGCAGTTTTCGAATATATTTATGTATAGTTTTTTAGTCTACCTTATCAATGGCCCGTCTCCATTTGTCTTAATAAGTTCTTGCTCTATATATCTAACTGACAAACACTGAAAGTGCATACGTTACACAGACATTGTACATTACTTATTCAAGTCTCTGTTTACACCAGCGTTCACATTTTCATTCGCAGCTCGAATGATGTACAAAATATAGACACCAGATAAGCTTTAAGTTGTCTTCGTTTTGATTATGTCAATTTTTAATCGTTTAACATATTTCATATAATTTATACTACCTCATTCTAATGATTTTACGTTATTTTCCCTATGGTTATGTTTAGCGTTTGTTCGTATTATTTTATATTCTAAATATTGAAACAAATATTGTTTCAAACTAAATTTTCCGAACAACCCTCGCGTTTGTCTGCGCTCTTGCTTTCGCCTGGAAGACTCCCGCATTAAAGGCCTAGTTTGAGGAATGTCTTGCATGATGATCCCCTACTGTGCATCCCCTGTTAAATGCACTTGTGTCACAGTAGGGGCAAATTTCCTGTTTATTTGTTTATTGGCTCAGGGCCATTAAGGGTTGACTATTTCTAAAATAAAACTTGAACTGCACAGCAGGATACTCAGATCAGAATTCTGATAGACAGCACAAGGCAATGAAGATTAAGATCAATACACAGAAGTTGTGTACTATACACCGTTTTAGGGGGGTCACTTATAGAAGGCTTAAACTAGGCCTTTTAGCAATACACCAATACTCATAACCATATGTTTAAGAGATTTTCAAAAATAAAGATTTACAGCATGCTCCAATACCAGTGATCCTTTACTTTCATATTGTCACCATCCCTCGGAACCAATGAATCAAGCCAGGTTCAGCCCAGAAGGTGCATGCAACTGTTTAAGCATATGAAAAGCAATGGATATTGGACACAATTAAAACTTATATGTAATAATTGCACTAAGTCCCTTTGAGTGAGCCTTAAATTCTTATCACAATTCGATGTAAATGATTTATTTCTAATGGATTTACTGGTGGGAAGTATAAAGCAACCACAGGAATGTCTTCATTTTTATTTATATTTCATTAAAATAACCTTCCTTTATAGATAATCTTTGAAACGCAGGTAAATGATCATACGTTATGAATTTATGGCCAAATAAGTGTTCCGCTTACCCATATTACGCAATAAACCAAGTTAAGATGCGATGATTGGATGCGATACTATCAGTGAAGTGAAAGTATAAATTATCAAAGTTAATGTTTATTCAAGATGTACAGTGAAAAAACACAGCAATCTGCAAACTGCTATAAAACAAAGAATACAACAATTTAAACCAAAATGTTCAATTAAAGAAAACACAATGTATACAGTCAATACCATGGTACCATTTACTCACATTATGTAACAAGTCAAATCAAGTCAAGAATTTATTTTGTAAATAAAGGCCTCCGGCCCAAAATACATTTCAAAAAATTAAACATGATACGTAATGCTATATGCTATCACGTTTTAGTATAACATAATCGACAAAAATAAATGGTTAAGCACTAAATGAATTGAGCACATTCCGCATGACTTATGTGCGACATGCAACATTAAGGTATCTAATATACAAAGCAGGTTTTCAATTTATTGAGACATTGGTGTTAATGTTCGATTTTAATGAGACTGCTTATCACATATAATTTTTTCTCTGTTTTTTAAGGACATTGCTTAGTGATGCCTATTATCAATATTATATGATCGAATACACATGATTTTAAATACGAGTGTCACTTTAAGGCAGTTAATATTTTTTATCATTTATTTCAACTGGTATCGGAATTTCGTATTTTTCAATGCCAAATGCGTGTATGTTATAGCATTTTCGGTATATTGTTTCAAACTTTTTCTTTCACAACACGTCAAAACCATTAAAATGATAAAAAAAACAATATTTGGTCACCAAATTTAAAAGCAGTCCTAAATTCCCTTCGCGAAACATTGTTACGATCCGCAACCACAAACCTCAACCTCGGCTTAAAATCTTAGGGATTGCTACATTTCTTTTCTCCTGGCGTTTGGAAAATGCTGAGCAATTTTGTAAGACCATCATCTTCACAAAAGAATTTCCACCTGTTGTTCATGATGACAATTTATTTAATCAATCTCTAATTTGTTCTAACCCAACCTGAATGTTCCTGAATGACAATTACCTAACTTTACAGCCACGTCCAGGAAAACTGTATCTGTTTTTTTACATTTCTAATCAAGATGTTAGCGATTTGATTGATTATATAAAGATTCTTAAATGAACCAACAAATTCCGTCACTCTATCTGGCTCTTGATATGTTGGTTAGAGTTAAGAGCTATATTCTGTGACATCTCTATAGCTTTTGACTGCGTATGGCATAAAGACCTACTCTTCAAAATTCATCAAAGTGGTCCTGGAATCCGTAGGTTTCCTGGATTACAGACTATATCGCGATAGAAAGCAGCATGTCGTTCTTTCAGGGATCATGTCTAGCACCTTCTCAATATCTGATGGAGTATTACCAGGCTCTGTTCTCGGTTCTCTTCTTTTTAACTCTATATAAAGACATTATTCGTTATGCTTACAGATGACAGGGCTTTTTATAATATCGTCGACCATCACATTTCTGCAGCAGATTAACTTCGTTCATTCAAGTATACATTTGATCACAGATCCCTCGAAATAGTATATACCACTTTCATAAGAACTTTACTTGAATATGCTGACTTTGATGTCTCGCAAGCCAATAAAGAACATTAAGGTAAGCTATTAAGATTAGTTATGACAAATACTAGCCATTTAACATATATAAGATATAGTGCCTCATTCCAATTGCTCTGCATTGTCTTCGCTATCATTATGTTTAATGTTTGTACGTATCATATATTGAAAATGATATTGTTTAAACCAACATAGAACAGCTTTATTAACAAAGTGGGATCTTTCCTTATTGTGGGTTGTCTATTTGTCATTTGGCTTCAAATTGTATGCCATTAGACAAGACATTATTAGAATATATCCTTGTAGTATGTGTGCATCACATTTTTCAAAAATGGTGTGGCATGGGACGGACATTACATTTGTCACAATATTGTGGTATGGTACGGGCATTACATTTGTCACAATATTGTGGTATGGTATGGACATTACATTTGTCACGATATTGTGGTATGGTACGGACATTACATTTGTCACAATATTGTGGTATGGTACGGACATTACATTTGTCACAATATTGTGGTATGGTACGGTCATTATATTTGTCACGATATTGTGGTATGGTATGGACATTACATTTGTCACAATATTGTGGTATGGTGCGGGTATAACATTTGTCACAACAGTGTGGTATGGTATGGACATTGCATTTGTCACAATATTGTCGTATGGTACGGGAAATACATTTGTCACAATGTTGTGGTGTGGTACGGGCATTACATTTGTCACAATATTGTCGTATGGTACGGGTATAACATTTGTCACAATAGTGTGGTATGGTATGGACATTACATTTGCCACAATATTGTGGTATGGTATGGACATCACATTCATCACAATATTGCGGTATGTTACGGACATTACATTTGTCACAATAATGTGGTATGTTACGGACATTACATTTGACACAATAGTGTGGTATGGTACGGACATTACATTCGTCACAATATTGTCGTATGGTACGGACATCACATTCGTCACAATATTGTGGTATGTTACGGACATCACATTTGTCACAATATTGTGGTATGGTACGGACATCACATTTGTCACAATATTGTGGTATGGTATGGACATCACATTTGTCACAATATTGTCGTATGGTACGGACATCACATTCGTCACAATATTGTGGTATGGTACGGACATCTCATTTGTCACAATATTGTGGTATGGTACGGATATATCATTTGTCACAATAGTGTGGTATGGTACGGACATTACACTTGACAAAATAGTGTGGTATGGTACGGACATCACATTTGTCACAATATTGTGGTATGTTACGGACATTACATTTGACACAATAGTGTGGTATGGTACGGACATTGCATTTGAAACAATAGTGTGGTATGATACGGACATTTCATTTGTCACAATAGTGTGGTATTGTAATGACATTACATTTGTCACAATAGTGTGGTATGGTACGGACAATACATTTAGCTTCAAATTTAGAATTAATATATTACCATAATGTGGGGAAATTACAAACATGATTTTAGATTTACTTTATCATTGTGTCATGCCTTGGTGTAATAGAAATTTAAATGGAGTAAGTCCGTCAAGGAGCCCTAGTTTGGTGTTACATACTTACATTAATTGACAATATAAATCATATCAAGTGATTGCCTCTAGTCAAGAGATTTGGTGATCGTGTTGGTTTAGGTAATAAAAATGAAATGATATAGTGATGCATGGCAATAAAAATACTCATACTGTCAATTGTTAAACCAACACATGACAACATTACCATAACATAATATTAAGATTAAATTACGACTAATTGTGTGTAGATCATTACTTTAAATGCTGATAACTACATTACCCTGCATAAATATGCTTGTATGTTGAACTATTTACAAGTAAACACATATAAAACTCAATTCACGCTCAACTATTAATTAAAGTTGAACGTCTTATAAAATACATAAACAAATCGTGCATACATTGTTTTCGTAATGTTTTCTCTCTTAGATGCTGTCACGAATACCATGACTTAACAAAATATAAGTGTAAATAGTGCATCGTTCAAATACCTGAATTAACAACGATTACCTGATCAATCAAAGTCTTTTTTCTATTAGCATCAACAAACGGCTTTAATGTGTGGTATAAATTTTAAAATCTACATTTCTGAACAACGCTCATCATTCAAGGTGTTGTAAACGCGTGCCGTGTGCCAAAATTGATAAATCGAAGTCCCGTGAATTCCTTTATATCATTACGATCACTTAAATTTATTTTCAATAAAGCTAATACATTATATTCATACATCTTTTGATTTAACTAATTGATGATCAAGCATAATAAAAACATCTCAATGTGTTTCAGGCACATCATTATAGGTTTCATCGCTATTGAAATATAGGTGAAGGTCTATGGAGGTATGTGTATGATGGATATACATTTTAGGTTTTGAATAATACAACATAAGCTGTAGGGACAAGTTGAGTGGTTAAATGTCGATCGGCGAAGGACAAGTGCACTACTTACTGCCCAAGCTGATTTGTTTACGATGTCATTCCCTGATCGAGGGTTTTGACCAACACGTTTTTATTCAGTGTTTATTGCGTGGCGGTAGAAAAAGTAAGCCATCCTAGTTTCGAAGATTTTCTTTAAAATGTAATAAATAACTTATATTTTTTTCTTCAGATAGATTGGCAGATCATCTCAATGACCTTATGAAAACGGATTTAAACAAGGGTTGTACCAGTTTTTATTTGCATCATATATGCCTCTTGGTTTTTGTTTTTCTTCGAGATTAATTGACTAACATTTATCGCATACATTACCTTTTCCGACTTAGGTGAGCGTTTGAGATTCCCCTTAGTGGCGCTCTTGTTCTCCAACAGTGAAAGCAAAATGAATAAATTTAAGTAAGTGTGAACTTTGTCGGCATGCTGAAACTATTACTTTGGCTTCATCCTAATGACCGTTCATGATAATTAAATATAACTTGTTACATTTATTGTCCGAATCAATGCACACATGTATGGCATAACCCAAAACTCTGGCAACAATATGTTTTTCAGTTTTTTTACCCACGTTTTAGACTGCATCCTAGTATATTCTTTTGTCTATAGGTGTTTTACTAAAAATCTTCATGTGCAACAACCATGGTTTGTATAAATATACAATCATTATGCGGCTGGGTGAAAACAGTTTTGTATGTTTATAAGATTTGCTTTACTTCAGTTTTTGTGTGTTTATATGATTTGCTTTTCTTCAGTTTTGTATGTTTATATGATTTTCTTTTCTTCAGTTTTGTATGTTTATATGATTTGCTTTTCTTCAGTTGTGTATGTTGTAATGATTTGCTTTTCATCAGTTTTTTTATGTTTATAATTATGATTTGCTTTTCTTCAGTTGTGTAAGTTAATATGATTTGCTTTACTTAATTGAAGATTGTCTTTAGGGTAATACTGATCCAATATGCTTATATTTTGCATTTGTTGATAAATGTTGGGACAAGTGCAAGGAATGGTACCACTAAAATAGTAAAAGCCCCCATGGTCTCTTTCGCTGACAGTTCCAAGCCGATGACATGTACACTATCTTATATGCATTTGTAATCTGCCTCTTTGTGTTTCTCTTGTTCAATGTCAGTTAGGCATTTACATTGTTGCTTGAAACTGGGTCCTTGTTAAAGTTTTGGCTACTGTGCTTGTCACTTGAGTTTCCAATCAATGATTGATACATTGCTACATCATAAAATTTTCCGAACCCACACGCACACCCACACGTACGCACGCACACACGCACGTACAAACAAACACACGCGCACGCACACGCACACGCACATATTTTTATTTGGCACGGTAGCATACCCTTTCTACAGACATTTAATAACAAAAACAGACAATTCGGTAAAAGTACGTAGTTGAATGATCTTTATATAATTCGGGTTAATAACGATGTTTGTGATTTTTATATATAATATTATCCGACTATGCAAATCTACCTCAAATATTTATATGACATTTGTCATAAACATTAAAAGAATGTACGAGACTTCGACATATTTTGACAACTTTATCGTTATAATTATTCAAAACCGATTCAAATTGATATATATGAGTTTTGACTACTAATGATCGCTGTCTGGCGTGCCTTTCGTTTGCTACTTTGCTCCCTGCGCTACTAAATCAGATCACTTTAAGTTGACAGCCCGCTTCTTTTATGTTTTTATCTCCTTTAGAAAAAACTTTCACATCTAGACTAAGAATATTAGTCTGTATCTTGTTGAATAAAAAACTATTTGAATGCAGTGAATGATTCGATATATTCAAGTCGAACATTGTTTTGACTATAAACTATTTAAGAAAACGTAATTTTGCTTTTTTAAATGATGTTAGCCGTTGTCCATTATTTATGTTTTTTATATTTGTTTTATTTTCTCTGTCTATGTTTTTTTGCATTGCAGGACTTGGCGTTTAGTTAAAATAAGGGGTGAACGTTTTGCAAATTAATTTATGTTCGAATTTTGCAGAAAAACTCAATTCAATTGTCTGTTTAATAATTCATTTCCAAAAAAGCTGTTTATCATAATTTGACGTAAACAATTTTTTTCACGTTGTTAAATGCGGAATTTATCAAACGTGTTTTTCTAAAACTGACAGAAAAGAGTGTAGAAGAGTTATTATCAATATAAGCGTTAAATATTTATTCATTAAATGTCAACAAATGCAACGATCAATTAGTATTAGTAAATTGACCAATTCGCACGCGATTCCAAGTGTTCCACGACCCCCCAGACCAAATATGGAATGGAAGTTCCACTTGTGTAATAAACATTAACCAACATTATTAATGTTAAGTTTCTTAAGAAAAAATAAATTGGCTGAACGTAACCACTATGTATGCGATAAAAAAAATTGCGCAAACCCGCGTAGGAGTACAACCAATGTAGAGAAAATGTCACAATAAAAAGAAGGTCCAGCACAAAAAACATGCGTTTTAAATCCATATACCAGCACCATGGGAAGTAGCCAATGGTCTGATATGGTATAACAATGACTTGATTCACTGTCAGATGTTAAAGCTGCACTCTCACAGATTGAACGGTTTTGTCATGACAACTTTTTTCATTTATTTTTTTTTGTCTTGGAACTAGCCCATTTATCCGTAAATGCCTGGAAACCAGTGATATAAGACTGCTTATAAGTTGAAAAAATGATGTTTTATGCATTTTTCTTAAACCGTTAGCAACGCTTTTAGTTATAAAACATTAATTTTATAACAGAAATATGAAAATCTGCGATCTGATCTTTTGTCATCAGTCTCATACCACTGGTTTGCAGATATTTACCCCCAAATTGGCTCATAACCCAAGACAAAAAAATAAAATAGTTGTCAAAACGGTAAATCTGTTGGAGTGCAGCTTTAACAATTAGACAAAACTCATGTTACACTGAGTTATAATTTACAGGTTGGTGTAATTTAAAATATATGATGATTTATGGCCTAAATACATCATAGGTGTCAACATGTTATGAAGTAAAATATTATCGAATTATAAACGGCCTGGAACGGTTTGTATTTTTGTTATATCTCAACATTGTTATGGAGTTTCGACACGCGATCATCGATGCAATTATAATAATAATGCACCAGTCAATTGTAACCACGCCCCCCCCCCCCAGGTCCGGGGGTGTACCGGGGATAGCCGAGGAAATGGGCCGTGTTTTTGCCTTTCAGGTGTCCCCGCAGTGCCTGGTGAATGCGGTGTTTTTGTCTTCGCGCAAAATATAGCGGGGAATGGGCCTAACGTAGGGTCCCTGGGGTGCGGGGGAATTGGGCGGGGATTTTACCATCGGTTCTTTCCCACAGGGTGGGACTATTACCCGGGGTTGGCTGGACCGAAAGTCAAAGCACCCGCTATTCCCAGTACATGGGGGCCGTGGTTACAATTGACTGGTGCATAATTCATAACCGAATGAAACTACTGTTGCTCCATTTTTAATGAATCATAGCGCAGTCTGCGCCGCTTACGGAGCCCCGCCTTCGATCTCTTACCAGAATTTGATTGAGAGTATAAGTATCTTCCATGGCCGAGAGTGTATGATAGGTAAGATACGACCCGAGCGTTGGGTTTTTCTCCCACATCAGTTAATCAAAGTTTAGTAAAAATGCGTTTTTTGATGGAACTCCTTTGTGCGTAGTGAAAATAAATGCGAATGGATTTGTGATAATTCGTGGTTATCATGGATATGCGCACAGTGATTCAAATTATGTTTATAGTCAAATCGCTCTTTAAATAGTTCTGAGGAGAGTGAAGCATTATTTCTTGAAAGGTGCGTGAAAACTTTTTTATGGTGACATTTGAAGCGAGAAATAAAAGCGAGAAATAATCAATAAGCATTCTATATATTGCCACAAGAAAAGGTTTCTATGATGCTACAGACGACAGTCTTCAACAAGGGAGGTAATTACAATGTGATGAACATTAAAAAGAAGTTCCATACGGGTACTTGTTTTATCTTTGCCCGTGGGCAAGACAAGAATTTCTAGCACACCGGATAGGCGTTCCGGTGAATTTAGCCGTGCTGGAAACTCCATCTGGAACCCCCCCCCCCCCGGCTCCCATGCCAGATGAGTCACGCGCTGTGACGTAATACTTTCTATTTCTTTTATTATACACTTTTTTGTAATCATAATTATAAGATTTCAATAGATGAGATCCAATAACATTAACTTTACAAAAATATACCTAAAAAACAGAACAAAATAAACCTTAAAAGTTGGGATATCGAAGGAACTTATTGACGTATGCAGTGAATACAACTTATTGCGCGTCATGACGTCAGTAAACATCATCACACGCGCTTTTTGGTGAAATGTACAGAAATGCGCCTTTTTATGTATTTCCTTCACAAAAAGTGTAATTTAAGGTATGCTAGAAAATATATATCATGCGTGTCCGTTCCGGATAGAAAAAGCCGACCCTCGGGCACACTGCATAGCCGATAACTCGGCAAGCCTCGTTACCTGGCAACGCAGGTGCCCTCGGATCGGATTTTGTAATTGCATCGATGAACGCGTGTCGAAACTCCTCTAGGTTTCATTCAAATATGTCCGAATGCTTTCGTAAATTCAAATGCATCAACACTCAAAATTACCATGAGTATTTAACCGCCTGTTTTAGTCGTGCTTCACTTTTCGTTTCAAGGCGGTGATCCCATCATTTGGTGATAAAGCTATTTTGATAAATGGTGGCCCGTCTGTGTTGATGGTACGTTTTGTGTCGATCTATAAGTGTTTTGAGCCCTATCCTTGTTTGGCTTAATTGTTTGAATTACTTAGCTTTTGCCAGTAGTTGCATTGTATTGTACACTAACAGATTTAAAATCCCTTTTAAATCGTCATAATGTACCTTTATATCATTGACATTGGGGAGAAACAAGGTAATATTACACGCTCATAACGCACCATTTCCGATTACAACTATTTCTTCTTGAGGGAGTAACCCCAAAACCCCATGCAAACAGTTTATGCCATATACTTTCGGTTCTGAGGAAAGGGCACATGTCAAAAGGTTGCGCCCCTAAGCTACGCCCCCTCTAACGTCAATTCCTGGGTCCGCCCCTGTGGTAAATAATACAATGGAAACTACAGCCCTGGACAACCCCTACAGTCATTAATAACCAAGACCCTTTAAATAGGCACACAACGAGAGACACAACTCGACACAAAGCAACACACTCAAAATAACGCTATAAAACATTGGGTTACCGCATTTTATAAACTGGAGTTTATGTTTTGGGGAGTTGGGGTGTACAGGTTTTTTTAGCGTTTAACCCATCACTTGTCCCGACATTTAAATAGGGCAAAGTTAAACATTTAAGTTTCATTTAACATCAACTTGAACCCATAGTACTCAGCAGTTGCAAAGATCCTGCAAGATCAGCGTATGGTTTGCATTCCAAATTATACTAATTTTGCATATGTCAATGTGCCATGCATAGCGTTAATAAAGGTCAATGCAAACTATATTAATCAGACGACTTACCAAACATGTTCATACATATCGTGACAAAGTTTTTAACTTGTTGAGAAAAAAACACACCAATTTATAAGACGACCACACAAGGTTTAAAATGATACTCATAAGTTCGAACAAATATATGTCAAACATATCTGATACACGCCTCATCATCATGGTCTTATTTACAAACAATCAATAAAGAATTGAGATGGCGATTCTTTATTTTCATTGCGTGTACCCTTAACATTTGCGATAGGAAATTGAGTATAATGCTTCTTCGAAAAGCAACATAATATTTTAAACAATCAAAATATAAACATGGTATCTCTACACCATAAATGTTACAGCGGATGCCACTTTACAAGCTGGTTCTCAAATTCACCACAATCATTACAATACAAAATATACAAGGACCAGCACTATATGTCTCATCTTTACGAAACATGAATAAACAATTACATTTTTTTCTGTTGCCTTTTGATATTTAAATCATTTTTTTTCTTGTTGTTATTTATTAAACAAGTAAATAACTGTGATTTGACAAGCTGCCATTTCATGCTTCCAAGAATAAAAATCTGTTTCCGATAACGGAAAATTGTCTGAAAATGCTGTACTACTTTTTAAACGTTTTTTTCCCAATAATGTATTACTTGTCAAGACATTCATTATTGCAATTATAATATAGCAAAATATGAACAGGTGTATGTCGTATCCGTTTTCTAAGAGTAATCACCATCATCATCATCATCATCATCATCATCATCATCATCATCATCATCATCATCATCATCATCCTTAATCTCACCACCACCACCACCACCACCACCACCACCACCATCATCATCATCATCAGCAGCAGCAGCAGCAGCAGCAGCAGTAGCAGCAGCAGCAGCAGCAGCAGCAGCCGCAGCAGCCGCAGCAGCACGCATAATGATAAATCATTGCCCCTATTACTGTTACATAGCACAAAATATCACTTAAAGAACACCAGCCCCCTGCTCGCTTAGCAAACCAAAGCCCAAAGCTTAGTGGTGGAGCCTCGGTCTAAACGATCAGCCCGCTACCTACAGAAATATAATTCTTTAGCTCACTTAACAAACCACATCCACGGGCTCGCTTGAAGAACTGCACCACACTAGGTGAAGCTCGCTTGAAAAACATAAGTATCTAGCTCGCTTGAAGAACTGCATCACTCTTGATCGCTGGAAGAAGCAAAGTCCCTCTGCCAGCTCGCTTGAAGAGCAAAAACTCCCTTGAACTCACAAAGAACCACAAGCTCCCTCGAAGTGCCACATCCCCTACCTCGCATGAATAACTATATACCCTAACTCTCTTGAAGAACCAAATCCCCGAGCTCACTTCAAGGAACACTACCCCAACCTCGCTAGAAGACCAAAAGCCAAAAACTATCTGGAAGAACTGCAGCCCTATAGCTTGCTTGAAGATTTAAATCCCTTCGCTAGCTTGATGATCCCTCACAGCATGCAAAAACACATATTCTCTAAGCTATCTTGATGGTCCCTCACACTCTGTAGAACCACATGCTCAATAGCTAGCTTGATGGTCGATCACAGCTTGCAAGCCATGCGTTTAATAGCTAGCTTGATGGTCAATCACAGCGTGCAGAACCATGCGCTTAATAGCTAGCTTGATTGTCCATCACAGCCTGCAGAACCAAATCCCCTAGCCGGCTTAATGGTCCATCACAGGCTGCAGAACCACGCACTTAATAGCTAGCTTGATGGCCCATCACAGCCTGCAGAACCAAATCCCCTAGCCGGCTTAATGGTCCATCACAGGCTGCAGAACCACGCACTTAATAGCTAGCTTGATGGCCCATCACAGCCTGTATAACTACATGCCTTAGCTGACTTGATGGTCAATCATAGCCTGCAGAACCATGTGCCAAATAGCTAGCTTGATTGTCCACCACAGCCTGTAGAATCGCGTGCCAAATACAAATACACATCAGACATGGCAATTGACACACACTTCAGACATGGCAATTGACACACACTTCAGACATGGCAATTGACACACACTTCAAACATGACAATTGACGTACCCTTCAGACATGGCAATTGACCCACACTTAAGACATGGCAATTGACACACACTTCAGACATGGCAATTGACACACACTTCAGACATGACAATTGACACCAACTTCAGACATGGCAATTGATGTACCCTTCAAACATGGCAATTGACACACACTTCAGACATCGCAATTGACACACACTTTATACATGACAATTGACAAACATTTCAGACCTGGCAATTGCACACCCCACACTTTATACATGACAATTGACATACCCTTTAGAAATGACAACTGACAACACACTTCAGACATGGCAATTGACACAGACTTCAGACATGGCCATTGCACACCCTTTAGACATGACAATTGATATACCCTTCAGAAATGACAATTGATACACACTTCAGACATGACAATTGACACACACTTAAGACATGACGTACCCTTCAGACATGGCAATTGCACACACTTCAGACATAACAATTGACACACACTTCAGTCATGGCAATTGACACAAACCTCAGACATGGCAATTGACACACACTTCATGCATGACAATTGACACAGACTTCAGACATGGCCATTGCACACCCTTCAGACATGACAATTGACATACCCTTCAGAAATGACAATTGATACACACTTCAGACATGACAATTGACACACACTTTAGACATGACAATTGACGTACCCTTCAGTCATGGCAATTGCACACACTTCAGACATGACAACTGACACACGCTTTAGACATGGCAATTGACATACCCTTCAGACATGGCAATTGACACAAACTTCAGACATGACAATTGACACACACACTTCAGACATGACAATTGACACACACTTCAGACATGACAATTGATTTACACTTCAGACATGACATTTGACACACACTTCAGACATAACAATTGACACACACTTCAGACATGGCTATTGACACACACTTCAAACATTGCAATTGTCATACCTATCAGACATGGCAATTGCACACACTTCAGACATGACAATTGACACACACTTCAGACATGGCAATTGACACACACTTCAGACATGACAATTGGCACACACTTCAGACATGGCAGTTGACATGTAGTTCACCATATAAGTAGTACACAGGTACAAATCAGACAATGAGTTTTACTGGGGGGGGGGGGGGGGGGGGGGGGTACTCATACACGATTTGAATAGCCCATCCAGTGCCTTGTATTTAAGTTGTTCAAAATTGCGAGAACTAAAATATTAAGGCATGCATCGTGCCACCATCCAAGTTTATCGTTCGTAAATCAACATACGTCTCATTTGAATTCAAAGTGTGAATAAGTCTGTCGAGTTGTTTGACATGCCATTTGCACTGGCACCCACCTCCAAACTTACATTTTCACTTGTCAGAAGTTTGCTTAGAAAATCCGCTTTAACTAATTAATGTCTTCTGCAGACCGTCCGACCAATTAACATTCCTTTCTTTGCATCGCCAACAGACAGTAATTTGACATTTCATACAACATTTATCACCTTAAACCTGTAAACAAGCTAACATTTCAGTGTGTCTTCTTGTCATTCAACTGGGTTATATTTTAAGGCTTTCTCCTCTTCTTTAGACGGTAGCTTATCTTCTCTCTATGGTTACAGAGCATTGACACGCGGAATACAAACATATCATTGTATTTTAATGGTGTGGTTTAATCTTTAAACTCCTACACTCGACGAGTTTAATATTAAAGTTCAGTATTTAAATAAAATTGTCTAGAAATACACGCACATCGTTTGTGATATGTGTTAAGTACTGGCGCATGAATACATTAGGCAGTCTTTCCGGCGAAGAGGAACGAAATTAAGCAATATTAACTTCCTGTTGCCCCACTCCATGTAATACAGACCTACATTGTTCGGTGTTTGGTTTCAGTGAGCTGTTTTGGATAGTTTTGTTTGTTTGAAGGTCGAAACGATTTTAAATGGACTCATTACATATCAGAAGCATCTTAAGTCTCTACAAATTTGACAATTTCCTTGAATGTTTTTATCGTACGGACGGATGATTTATGCTAAATGCAACAATTTAAAGAAACTGTATAGAAAACTTAAGTGTGTGTTTTGATAAATGATAGAACAATATAAGATTCTTAGTATCAGCAATAAAAAAAATAAAACTAACAAAGAAAAAAACATCTCAAGTTGCTTTTGTACAACGGCCCTATCCAGATATCTCGAAATACTCAAGTCATTTCTCAAAATCTAAAGCTCATTTCATTTTTCCACATTACAGCATGTCATATACAAGTTATGGAAAAAATTATAATCGAAATTCTCAATTTTAAAACATTGTTTTTATACGAAATGTTAATATTCACGTTTTAACATTAAGGTGACAAGATCTTTAAAAAGAATCTGAATACGCTTCTGTAATATAGGTCCTGGCCATCATCCTCATGGTTGTTCGGCAAAGTTCTCAGCTCTGGTTGCACTCGGTATTACTTCCAGGAACGTTAGTCATCTATTGTTTATGAACAAACCACATACCAATTCCATGAGCATTATATGATTTAACATTGATATAAGTGGTTTTTGAGTACTACAAGTCGAGGGGTAAAAGCGAGAAGGTTCTATCTTTTTCTGTATTTAATGTCACTTAGAACCTTTTCGCATTCACCCCTCGAAGTACAGAAGGTATTATTCAGTAAACAATGTCGGTAGTTATATTTTATGGCGAAGGTCATGAACATGATCAGTATCTCGACATAGTTATTCAAATGTTGGCATTTTGCGCATGAGGAAAGTTCTTGCAGATTTCGTCAAACAGACGGGCGCTCGTTTAATTCAATTACGATGGCAACTTTTATATCCTTCCCAGACATTTATACCTCATACTTATAGAAGGCGTGCTATATAGATGTCAAAACATGTTCTAGCGCCTGTGATAATTCATCACATACAAGTCTCAAGACAACGTCCCAATCGTCAATGTTTGAACGACTCCTGCGGAAGAAAGACAGTCAGAAGTTGATTTAAATGTCTCTTATAAGACAGATTCTAACGCACCAGTCAATTGTAACCACGACCCCCACCCCGTCCGGGTGTACACCGGGGATAGCGGCGGAAACAGACCGTGTTTTTACCTTTCAGGTGGCCCGCTGTGCCGAGTGAACGCGGTGGTTTTGTTTTCGCGCTAAAAATAGCGGAGAATTACCAAGCATTACCAAGGATGTCCCCGGGGTGCGTGGGCATTTGGCGGTGATTTTACCAGAAGTTTATGCCCGTAGGATTTTACCAGGGATCGGCTAGACCGAAAGTCAAAGTCCACGCTATTACCAAGACCTGTGGGCGTGGTTACTAAAGACTGGTGCCTAACAACCTTGTGTTTCCGCTCCTCAGTGAACACTAGGAAAATTGACAAAGAAATCGCATTTTTGTACATTTCTCTAAAAAGCGCATGCGACGTTGCAAACTGGCGTCACATCGCGTAGTATTTTAGAACAATGTTTACATGTTATTTAGTGTTGTAGGTGATATCCTTATTATTAGCTTTTGAAGTTGACCTTTTTATATCGCGTACTAAATATATGCTGTGGGATTCATTGGAAGCACCGAAAAACACATTGTATGGAATTTTGAAGAGGTATTAATAATAGTTGAACCACTTTTGAATATGAGTTTTGTACTTGAGTGTATGAGTTTTTATTCACCCGTTGGGCGTAATCAACGTTATTGTTTTAATATGTTGTTATGATAGAGACATAGAGGATGAATAAAGCTTCATAATATTATGTATTTGTCGATGTTTTTTTCAACTACGAAAACCCCATATCAAACGTTATTTCTTTATCAATTCATCTGAATTCAAGTTTCTTGAAATACTAACTTTATCTGTTAAAAACGAAGCTGTTATATAGCATTTGCTATAAGAAATCAAGTTATTATTAATACAACTAAATGTGTCAAAGTTGTATTGACTTTCCTCACTGCCTTTTTGTGTTATGATTATATTGTTAATTTGTAGTTAATAGCTTTAGAACATAACTATTATTTATATAAAGTATGAAATATATGTTCAGACACATGCCAAGTTTTGTTAAACATATATGTATTTAGACTATGTATTATTGAATAAGTCTGAATAAACAGTTTTGTTCTGTTCTGTTCTGTTCTGTTTTATGAGAATAAAATCTCTGTTCGATTGAGGCCGTTCCAAGCCCGCACCACGGCCAATGGCCACTAGCACCGGCTTTAAAAGGTCCCATTCCATAATCCAGCAGGATTTTAAGCTGCACTCTCACATGTATACCGTTTTTACAAGTTTTTTTTTATTTTTTGTCTTGGAAAGAGCAAATTTTTGCGTAAATATCTGCAAACCAATGATAAAAGATTGCTGACAAAAACTCAGATCGTAGATATTCATATTTCCATTCGAAAATTAAATTTTTATGGCTTAAACCGTTACTAACGGTTTAAGAAAAATACATAAAACATAAATTTTGAACTTAAATATAAAACTATACGGTCTATTTTTTGTCAGCAGTCTTATATCATTGGTTTGCATTTTCGCAAAAATTTGCGCGTTCCAAGACAAAAATATAAAAATTGTCTAAATGTTCAATCTTTGAGAGTGCAGCTTTAACAAATAAGTACACTTTTAATGATGTAATAATACAATCGAGCCCAGTGACCAAAAGCTTAAGTAAGCTATAGGCCAACTTTATTTAGAAATTGAAGTGAACTATTTCAAAACTAAATAAAAAAAATCGCTCTCTCGCCTCATTTTTGTGTGAAATATTTCGATGAGTAAGACATCAATTTGATGTGGTTTTAGAAAATGAGACTATTTTGGAAACCAGTGACGTTCATTCGAATTGCAATATACGTTCTTACAAAATTCACCAGGATTGGAGCGCCGACCACACTGACATGTCAGTGATGTCTTCATTTGTGATTATCATCACGGAAATTGAAATAAATTTTAAACTTAAACTCGTTAAAATTATTGCAAAATTACGACCATTTTACGTATTTTTGTTCACGCATATAATCAACGGGCTTTTCAACTTTGACAGTCTGACAACATTCCAGAATGCGTTCATTCACAAGTTTACAACTTGTAAAAGCCAACACCTTCTTTAAAGGAAGAGATGTGCAGTGTGCAAAGAGTAAAATCCTCCACTAAATAAAATTCATCACTCAAAATTTGAAGGCCAAGTTCCTGTGTTCATAAATAAAATAATTTTATAATTTGTCAGATATATGTGTGTTATATAAATAAAGAACAGTATAAAAGGCCATTAGGAATAAAGCATTTGATGACACATGCGACACAAAACCGTATAACGTTTTCAATAATTATGTAACGTAAATTTGTTGAATTCCGAGGTTATATCGAACGTTGTCGCATGAAGAAAATAAATTAAAACATCATTTTCATATGAAAATGTATTTTGTGCGTGCGTGTATGTGTGTATGTGTGCTTGCGAACGTACGGCACGCCCGCGAGCGTGCGTTTGTGCGAGGGTGCGTGCGTGCGTGTGTGTGTGGAAATAGTTAGAATCAGAGTTCTCCACTTCTAAACCAACCAATCAGAGGCAAGTCTTTTGTGGACTTTATTCCGTCTCTTTGAAAACCCGTAATGTTGATTTGGAAAAATAGTTAACATATGTTCCCTGGCATATTGACTACCATTGTTTATTATATGATGACAAGTCTAGGTTATTTTTATCACATGCCTTTTCCAGTGAAAAATAGCAAAAGCGACCCATCTGTTTCACTTGCTCTAGTGATGAGCCGAATACCACAAAGTAATACTGTTTCCCGCGCTACTTTCATTGCAGAAAATGAATGTAGTACGTGATATTATTTAAAACGACAGGTTCATCTCATCGTTTAATTTCATTTAATTTATTTTCTAAGTGGAATGCACACTTAGATGGTATCTTGAAGACCGTACAGCAAAATTATATACTTTTAATAAAATCTGCTTACTTTGAATTGTGACGTCATGGACTGTAAGATAAAGTCATACTATTTTATAAAGTCGTTTCTTGTTTAAACGCATTGAGTTGATTTCGTGAAAAACATTTGAAAGACGTCCTTTTATAAAATGAGAAATAACGTATGACTTGCGAGAAAATTGCCAATTAAGCAATTGTTTTTGCTAATTAATTTGATTTCAAACATGCGGAGTTATACATTTTCTGGCCAGTAGAAATAAAGCAATGTTTTATTAAATATATGTAATACAGAAACATACGTGACGGCTATATTAAACCGAAAATAAGGCATATCATGCGATTAATACCGTTTCAGGCAAAATTTTCTCTACGTCTTTGGCAGATGACGTCGTTATCTTCTTTAATGAGTTTGACGTCATTTTATTTAAAAAAAAGTGTTACTAGTTGTCAAAACGAGGAAACATTTTTTATCAATAGGTATTTTATGAAGTTTATTGTCTCTACTTCTGATCGAATCGTTAAGAAACTATGAAAACAAATTTTATTTCCAGAAAAGACCTTTAATGGAAGGAATCATGGTGTTAAGGGAAGATGCATACATTTCTAAGACAGTTGCCATGGTACTAAGCATTAGAATGTATATTCAATTGTGATTTATTTCTCTCTTTTTTGCATTCCCTTTTTGTTTGGCATGAGGACATGCATTGACAACAAGCACATTTTAGTTGCTGTTATGACCATGTTTCAAATCATGTTTTAAGTATTTGACTTTTTATAGTGTATAGTTGTTATATTATGATATTAACACAGCTTTTCTGTGAAGGTCTCTCATATGCATTTCGCTTTTTTGCAATAGAATTAGACCTTAGTTGGGTTCTGATACAGGTCATACAGGAATGTGGATGGAGTTGGAATGCATTTAGAATAGAAACGTTTCTCTTTGAGCTTAAAAAAGTCGTTTGTTCACATTGAAGTTATTTATCTTCCTGTCTCGACTTTTTTATTCATGCGTGACTCTTTTTTCGTAAATTTGTAATTGCAAAAACAAATAATAAAACACGTTATGGTCTTTGAAACACTCGCCCGGAATTGATATGGGATTCTGACACATCTACTCACAGTTTAAAAATTAATCAAACATCCACTCAAGTCACTTCAAACCGTCTTTTAATTCCTTATACAAGTTTGACACTAAACACATAAATAATGCAATTTATTGCTTGAGGTTTACGTCAGCATGACAAAAGCCAAAAACGGAATTTTAAAAGGATCCGAAGACTTCGTGCAGTGACGACGGATGAATCATAAACCGATACATGTACATCGAGTTATAAATTGTTTATAAGTAAACACATCCTCGAAATGTCAGGGCTACTTGTAATGTGCGCCATCATTTTCTGCTGGGTGACAATTAGACCTTGGACCTTGTATCTCTTGCTGGGTGATTGTGAGACATTGAACCTTGTATTTCTTGCTGGGAGATTGTGAGACCTTGAACCTTGTATCTCTTGCTGGGTGATTGTGAGACATTGAACCTTGTATTTCTTGCTGGGAGATTGTGAGACCTTGAACCTTGTATCTCTTGCTGGGTGATTGTGAGACATTGAACCTTGTATTTCTTGCTGGGAGATTGAGAGACCTTAAACCTTGTATCTCATGCTGGGTGATTGTGAGACCTTGAACCTTGTATCTCTTGCTGGGTGATTGTGAGACCTTGAACCTTGTATCTCTTGCTGGGTGATTGTGAGACCTTGAACCTTGTATCTCTTGCTGGGTGATTGTGAGACCTTGAACCTTGTATTTCTTGCTGGGTGATTGTGAGACATTGAACCTTGTATTTCTTGCTGGGTGACTGTGAGACCTTGAACCTTGTATCTCATGCTGGGTGACTGAGAGACCTTGGACATTGTATCTCATGCTGGGTGATTGAGAGACCTTGAAACTTGTATCTCATGCTGGGTGATTGTGAGACCTTGGACCTTGTATCTCATGCTGGGTGATTGTGAGACCTTGAACCTTGTATTTCTTGCTGGGTGATTGCAAGACCTTGAACCTTGTATCTCATGCTGGGTGATTGTGAAGTCTTGAACCTGGTATCTCATGCTGGGTGATTGTGAGACATTGAACCTGGTATCTCATGCTGGGTGATTGCGTGACCTTCAATCTTGTATCTCATGCTGGGTGATTGTGAGACCTTGAACCTTGTGTCTCTTGCTGGGTGATTGCGAGACCTTCAATCCTGTACCTCATGCTGGGTGATTGTGAGACCTTGAACCTTGTGTCTCTTGCTGGGTGATTGCGAGACCTTGGACCTTGTATCTCTTCCTGGGTGATTGCGGGACCTTGGACCTTGTGTCTCTTGCTAGGTGATTGCGAGACCTTGAACCTTGTATTTCTTGCTGGGTGATTGCGAGACCATGGACCTTGTGTCTCTTGCTGGGTGATTACGAGACCTTGGACCTTGTGTCTCATGCTAGGTGATTATGATACCTTGGACCTTGTATCTCATGCTGGGTGATTGTGTGACCTTGGACCTTGCATATAATGCTGGGTGATTGTGAGACCTTGAACCTTGTATCTCATGTTGGGTGATTGTGAGACCTTGGACTTTGTATCTTATGCTGGGTGATGGTGAGGTCTTAAACCTTGTGTTTCATGCTGGGTGATTGTGAGGTCTTGGACTTTGTATCTCTTGCTGGGTGACTGTAAGAGCTTGAACCATGTATCTCTTACTGGGTGATTGTGAGACCTTGAACCTTGTATCTCTTGCTGGGTGATTGTGATGATTGTGAGGTATTGACCCTTGTATCTCATGCTGGGTGATGGTGAGACCTTGAACCTTGTATTTCATGCTGGGTGATTGTGAGACCATGAACCATATATCTCATGCTGTTAATTGTGAGACCTTGAACCTTGTATCTCTTGCTGGGTGATTGTGAGATTTTGAACCTTGTATCTCATGCTGGGTGACTGAGAGACCTTGGACATTGTATTTCATGCTGTTAATTGTGAGACCTTGAACCTTGTATCTCTTGCTGGGTGATTGTGAGACCTTGAACCTTGTATCTCATGCTGGGTGATTGTGAGACCTTGAACCTTGTATTTCTTGCTTGGTAATTGTGAGACCTTGAACCTTGTATCTCATGCTCGGTGATTGTGAAGTCTTGAACCTGGTATCTCATGCTGGGTGATTGTGAGACCTTGAACCTGGTATCTCATGCTGGGTGATTGTGAGACCTTGAACCTTGTGTCTCTTGCTGGGTGATTGCGAGACCTTGGACCTTGCATCTCTTGCTGGGTGATTGCGGGACCTTGGACCTTGTGTCTCTTGGCTGGGTGATTGCGAGACCTTGAACCTTGTATCTCTTGCTGGGTGATTGCGAGACCTTGGACCTTGTGTCTCTTGCTGGGTGATTACGAAACCTTGGACCTTGTGTTTCATGCTGGGTGATTGTGAGACCTTGGACCTTGTATCTCATGCTGGGTGATTGTGTGACCTTGGACCTTGTATATAATGCTGGGTGATTGTGAGACCTTGAACCTTGTATCTCATGTTGGGTGATTGTGAGACCTTGGATATTGTACCTTATGCTGGGTGATGGTGAGGTCTTAAACCTTGTGTTTCATGCTGGGTGATTGTGAGGTCTTGGACTTTGTATCTCTTGCTGGGTGACTGTAAGAGCTTGAACCATGTATCTCTTGCTGGATGATAGTGAGACCTTGAACCTTGTATCTCTTGCTGGGTGATTGTGATGATTGTGAGGTATTGACCCTTGTATCTCATGCTGGGTGATGGTGAGACCTTGAACCTTGTATTTCATGCTGGGTGATTGTGAGACCATGAATCATATATCTCATGCTGGGTGATTGTGAGACCTTGAACCTTGTATCTCTTGCTGGGTGATTGTGAGATTTTGAACCTTGTATCTCATGCTGGGTGACTGAGAGACCTTGGACCTTGTATCTCATGCTGGGTAATTGTGAGACCTTGAACCTTGTATTTCTTGCTGGGTGATTGTGAGACCTTGAACCTTGTATCTCATGCTGGGTGATTGTGAAGTCTTGAACCTGGTATCTCATGCTGGGTGATTGTGAGACCTTGAACCTTGTATCTCATGTTGGGTGATTGCGAGACCTTCAATCCTGTACCTCATGCTGGGTGATTGTGAGACCTTGAACCTTGTGTCTCTTGCTGGGTGATTGCGAGACCTTGGACCTTGTATCTCTTCCCGGGTGATTGCGGGACCTTGGACCTTGTGTCTCTTGCTGGGTGATTGCGAGACCTTGAACCTTGTATCTCTTGCTGGGTGATTGCGAGATCTTGGACCTTGTGTCTCATGCTGGGTGATTGTGAGACCTTGAACCTTGTATCTCTTGCTGGGTGATTGCGAGATCTTGGACCTTGTGTCTCATGCTAGGTGATTACGAGACCTTGAACCTTGTATCTCTTGCTGGGTGATTGCGAGATCTTGGACCTTGTGTCTCATGCTGGGTGATTGTGAGACCTTGAACCTTGTATCTCTTGCTGGGTGATTGCGAGATCTTGGACCTTGTGTCTCATGCTGGGTGATTGCGAGACCTTGAACCTTGTATCTCTTGCTGGGTGATTGCGAGATCTTGGACCTTGTGTCTCATGCTAGGTGATTACGAGACCTTGGACCTTGTATCTCATGCTGGGTGATTGTGAGACCTTGGACCTTGTATCTCATGCTGGGTGATTGTGTGACCTTGAACCTTGTATATACTGCTGGGTGATTGTGAGACCTTGAACCTTGTTTCTCATGTTGGGTGATTGTAAGACCTTGGACCTTGTATCTTATGCTGGGTGATATCGAGGTCTTAAACCTTGTGTTTCATGCTGGGTGATTGTGAGGTCTTGGACTTTGTATCTCTTGCTGGGTGACTATAAGAGCTTGAACCATGTATCTCTTGCTGGGTGATTGTGAGACCATGAATCATATATCTCATGCTGGGTGATTGTGAGACCTTGAACCTTGTATCTCTTGCTGGGTGATGGTGAGACCTTGAACCTTGTATTTCATGCTGGGTGATTGTGAGACCATGAATCATATATCTCATGCTGGGTGATTGTGAGACCTTGAACCTTGTATCTCTTGCTGGGTGATTGTGAGATTTTGAACCTTGTATCTCATGCTGGGTGACTGAGAGACCTTGGACCTTGTATCTCATGCTGGGTAATTGTGAGACCTTGAACCTTGTATTTCTTGCTGGGTGATTGTGAGACCTTGAACCTTGTATCTCATGCTGGGTGATTGTGAAGTCTTGAACCTGGTATCTCATGCTGGGTGATTGTGAGACCTTGAACCTTGTATCTCATGTTGGGTGATTGCGAGACCTTCAATCCTGTACCTCATGCTGGGTGATTGTGAGACCTTGAACCTTGTGTCTCTTGCTGGGTGATTGCGAGACCTTGGACCTTGTATCTCTTCCCGGGTGATTGCGGGACCTTGGACCTTGTGTCTCTTGCTGGGTGATTGCGAGACCTTGAACCTTGTATCTCTTGCTGGGTGATTGCGAGATCTTGGACCTTGTGTCTCATGCTGGGTGATTGTGAGACCTTGAACCTTGTATCTCTTGCTGGGTGATTGCGAGATCTTGGACCTTGTGTCTCATGCTAGGTGATTACGAGACCTTGAACCTTGTATCTCTTGCTGGGTGATTGCGAGATCTTGGACCTTGTGTCTCATGCTGGGTGATTGTGAGACCTTGAACCTTGTATCTCTTGCTGGGTGATTGCGAGATCTTGGACCTTGTGTCTCATGCTGGGTGATTGCGAGACCTTGAACCTTGTATCTCTTGCTGGGTGATTGCGAGATCTTGGACCTTGTGTCTCATGCTAGGTGATTACGAGACCTTGGACCTTGTATCTCATGCTGGGTGATTGTGAGACCTTGGACCTTGTATCTCATGCTGGGTGATTGTGTGACCTTGAACCTTGTATATACTGCTGGGTGATTGTGAGACCTTGAACCTTGTTTCTCATGTTGGGTGATTGTAAGACCTTGGACCTTGTATCTTATGCTGGGTGATATCGAGGTCTTAAACCTTGTGTTTCATGCTGGGTGATTGTGAGGTCTTGGACTTTGTATCTCTTGCTGGGTGACTATAAGAGCTTGAACCATGTATCTCTTGCTGGGTGATTGTGATGATTGTGAGGTATTGACCCTTGTATCTCATGCTGGGTGATTGCGAGACCTTGGACCTTGTATTTCATGCTGGGTGATTGTGAGACCATGAACCATATATCTCATGCTGGGTGATTGTGAGACCTTGAACCTTGTATCTCTTACTGGGTGATTGTGAGATTTTGAACCTTGTATCTCATGCTGGGTGATTGTGAGACCTTGAACCTTGTATCTCATGCTGGGTGATTTTAAGAGCTTGAACTTTGTATATCATGCTGGGTGATTGTGAGGTCTTGGACCTTGTATCTCATGCTGGGTGATTGAGAGGTCTTGGACCTTTTATCTCATGCTGGGTGGTGGTGAGGTCTTGAACCTTGTAGCTCATGCTGGGTGATGGTGAGGTCTTGAACCTTGTATCTCTTGCTGGGTGATTGTGATGATTGTGAGGTATTGACCCTTGTATCTCATGCTGGGTGATTGCGAGACCTTGGACCTTGTATTTCATGCTGGGTGATTGTGAGACCATGAACCATATATCTCATGCTGGGTGATTGTGAGACCTTGAACCTTGTATCTCTTACTGGGTGATTGTGAGATTTTGAACCTTGTACCTCATGCTGGGTGATTGTGAGACCTTGAACCTTGTGTCTCTTGCTGGGTGATTGCGAGACCTTGGACCTTGTATCTCTTTCTGGGTGATTGTGGGACCTTTGACATTGTGTCTCTTGCTGGGTGATTGCTAGATCTTGAACCTTGTGTCTCTTGCTGGGTGACTGCGAGACCTTGGACATTGTGTCTCTTGCTGGGTGATTACGAGACCTTGGACCTTGTGTCTCATGCATGGTGATTGTGAGACCTTGGACCTTGTATCTCATGTCGGGTGATTGTGTGACCTTGGACCTTGTATATAGTGCTTGGTGATTGTGAGACCTTGAACCTTGTATCTCATGTTGGGTGATTGTGAGACCTTGAACCTTGTATCTCTTGCTGGGTGATTGTGAGACCTTGAACCATGAATTTCTTGCTAGGTGAGCTAGGTGATTTTGAGACCTTTGACCTTGTATCTCATGTTGGGTGATTGTGAGACCTTGAACCTTGTATCTATTGCTAGGTGAATGTGAGGTCTTTAACCTTGTATCTCTTGCTGGGTGATTGTGAGACCTTGAACCGTGTGTCTCATGCTGGGTGGTTGTGAGACCTTGAACCTTGTATATCATGCTGGGTGATTGAGAGACCTTGGACCTTGTATCTCATGCTGGGTGATTGTGAGACCTTGAACCTTTTATCTCTTGCTGGGTGATTGTGAGACCTTGAACCTTGTATCTCTTGCTGGGTGATTGTGAGACCTTGAACCTTGTATCTCATGCTTGGTGATTGTGAGACCTTGAACCTTTTATCTCTTGCTGGGTGATTGTGAGACCTTGAACCTTGTATTTCTTGCTGGGTGATTGTGAGACCTTGAACCTTGTATCTCTTGCTGGGTGATTGTGAGACCTTGAACCTTGTATCTCATGCTGGGTGATTGTGAGACCTTGAACCTTGTATCTCTTGCTGGGTGATTGTGAGACCTTGAACCTTGAATGTCTTGCTGGGTGATTGTGAGACCTTGAACCTTGTATCTCTTGCTGGGTGACTGTGAGACCTTGAAACTTGTATCTCATGCTGGGTGATTGTGAGACCTTGAACCTTGTATTTCTTGCTGGGTGACTGTGAGACCTTAAACCTTGTATCTCATGCTGGGTGATTGTGAGACCTTGAACCTTGTATTTCTTGCTGGGTGACTGTGAGACCTTAAACCTTGTATCTCATGCTGGGTGATTGTGAGACCTTGAACCTTGTATTTCTTGCTGGGTGACTGTGAGACCTTGAAACTTGTATCTCATGCTGGGTGATTGTGAGACCTTGAACCTTGTATTTCTTGCTGGGTGACTGTGAGACCTTAAACCTTGTATCTCATACTGGGAGATTGTTAGACCTTGAACCTTGTATCTCTTGCTGGGCCCTCGGACTTTGTGTCTATTGTTGGATTCCGGTAAGATCTCGAACCTTGTGTCTCTTATTGAGTGTTTGTAAACAGTGTACAATTGCAAATCAAAACGAAGAACTGAAACAAGCCGAAATAACAATAATTAATCGTCGGAATCCCTCTTGTACAACTCACATGTTTCAACAGATTCTGTTTTATTCACACTGTTTTATTTAGTGGATATTTTGCGGTGCTGAACTTAGATTCATATCCGTTTCAAGAAATCCGATATACGAGGTGCAGTCAAAAAGTTCCCGGACTGGTTTTATATTGTATAATTTTGACGTCTGAATATGACAATACTTGTCACACATAAATCCTATCAACATTTTTTACATTTTGTAATCAAAATTAATAGCATCCATATTTTAAAAGAAAAATATGTTTATTATAGTATATAACCTACGCTACGGATCACTTTGAATTATAAACGATTTCCAAATTGTTTTCACTGTTATTAACGCTAGATATGCAATATTTTTGCGCCGTTTTATCATGTAAATTTACATGACGTCACATCAACGTCATTTCTAAACACACGCCCAAAACAAACATCATCGCTTTTAAATTTATTGAATCCATATGCATTGTTTGAAGCCATGGAAGAAATCGCTGGTGTAGAAACGTCAACGTCATTAGAGCGAACGGAGCAACGGACAGTCATTAATACTGTGGGAGAGCGGGAATGACACAAACGGACACATGGATATTATAAATCTGGTGGATGGATTACGTTAATGTTCCTGGACACTCGTATTTGATTGACACAAGCATTTCCGGGACGGTCGTGACGACATAACTGGCAATAAGAGAATAGGATTGTGGCAGTTTCGACAAAGTGCAGCCCGTCATTTCGGTAAATCGGCGGAAATCGATCGACGATATAGCGGATGTGTTGGATTAAGCCATGGAAATATACATAACATCTTGACAATTATTTATTTCTAATTGATTCCAGACATTTCTTATGATATCATTTGGGTTCATATTGAGTTATCAAATGTTTGTGACATTTGAAGCCGTGCAGAGACATCTCACGGACGCATTGAGAAAGAAACTTTCGGACTGCGAATTTGATTTTTCTTCAAGAAAACGCTCCTGCACATCGGGCTGAAGACACATTACTAACAATAATGTTTTGGAGGCATGAAAGACTGCATTATCCGCCTTTATTCCAAACCTTGCGCCTTTGGACTTCTGTGTATTTTCAAGATTAAAGGCAGACTTACGAGGTCGCAGATTTGAATTTGAAGAAGAAATGAAATTTGCGGTCAGATCGGCGGTTAGCAACAACAAAAAGGGGAGGTATGCAGAAATATTAAATAAGTAGTTGGATTGACACAAAACATGTATTGAATTTCAAGGGCAATCTTTAACAAACATTAACTAGCATACACGCGCTAACGCTGACGTAATTTCATTAGCGAATGTTAACATTACGCCATTTCTGTACGAAGTGATCCGTGCAGTGTGGGTTATGTTTATTTGCTTTGTAAAAATTTATTGTTTTATGTGTGATAAATATGTAATATATGTACAGTCCTGTAGAATATAGTTTTTACTTTAGTTCGATGCAATTTTATTTTTTCTAATCCAAAAAGTGACAACAGTGGCAGTCCGGGAACTTTTTGACTGCACCTCGTACAATGATGTGAACTTATGATACCTAGGGACACCATAGTCTGTTGGTATGACCTTTAAGAGTTTGATGTGAAGAGAACGAAAATGAAAAAAATCTACTGAAAACAATATTATCAATAAAACAACAATTTCCTTTGAAAGAGGAAACATCCAGCAAGCACAGTGTGCGTATACCGCGTGATAACTTACATCATGTATGCTACGTCGGAAGGCAACATTTTGCTTAAAATAATGACCTAAATCAAAGATAACTTCTCTTTTACTTCACCATTTTAAATAAAACAATGGGCAGTCTATGTCGCTTAAAGAGCCTCATCTTAGTTTTATTATCGAAGTTTGATAAGGTGATTAGTTTCATCAAGCACTTCGACAAATCAGTGTTTAAAATAATGTTTTGGCAATGATCAGTCAGACGGCCGTATTGTAAAAATGTTTGTACAAGTGTTTAAAAAAACTAAACTCTCAATCAAACTCTGGTAAAAGATCGAAGGCGGGGCATCGTAAGCGACATAGACTGCGCTATGTTTTATTTTAAATTGTGAAGAAACAGTAAAGTTATCTTTGTTTAAAGTCTTCATTCGAAGCAAAATATTGCCTTCCGACGTAGCATTTATGACGCAATTTATCACGTGGTATACACACACTGAATAGTATCGGGTCACCAGCGGCAATAGTCATATAGCCGCTTAGTGGTTTTTGTTTTCAATTAGAGAAAAATATCGAATATTTGGAATACATAACACCACATATTTTAAATACCATCAGAGTTTCAAAAAATTGTCCATACACATTTATAAATTACACATATTTTTTTATAATTTTATTGTTTTTGGGGTGATAAAAACTTTGCATGTTTGATTAAAATTCAACCAAGAATTGAAGCATTTTAACACTAAGCTAAATTTGTTCTCTATGATGCCTAGGATGAACACAACCCAAAGGATAATAGTTCAAATGTTATACGTAGATGACGCCAAGTAAAATGTTAAAGATGCACTCTTACTCTCAAATAAGATTTACCACAATTAATAATATTGTTGTTTTTTTTATATTCCAAAAAGGATGAATAAATGTCGATAAAGGATACCGAGTTTAATTTGAAAGAAATGAGCATAAAACACGGTATTTCTTCCTTATGAGACTAAAGTCTACCACAGTAAATGTTTTAGCATTCACCAATTATTCAATATTTTTGCGTTTTCAGCTATAAAATAGATGGTTACAATCTTCTTATCAGTAATTTATATTTTCCATATGCATTATTTAGTAAGTAGATAAAGGTTTATCTGTCAAAATTTATGTTTGTTATACATGTATATGTATTGATTTTGAATAAGAGTGTCACTTAAATGATTAATATTTGGCGGATTGAGCGTAGCTAACACAGAACCTGCTATTTTTGTATCGGATAAAACAATACTGTTACCAATTATTTCCATGCAATAATCATATTCACCAGATACCTGAAAACTGTCGTTGCCTTGGTAAATGCAGCACTGTGTTGGCGTTTTCTTGCATGAAATAAAGTAGTCAACTGCGGAGGCGATATATAGGTTTCATTATCGGTTACCCACATTTCTAGAAAATAGTTGTATGCGAAGTTATTGTTCCAACAGATGAAAAAAGGTTAATTCATCGACTGACATGTTTATAGCGTTGAGCTTTTCAATCAGAAATTAGACACCACCAGCTAAACCAGTATCCAGCACGGCAAGTAGTTATAATGTTAAAAATGTTATACGTAAAAGAAAATAACACCTGAGCTTAGCCTTTGACATTTAACATTCAACTGGTCCAGGCCCCAATTTCTCGAAACGTCTTAAGCTTAACAGGCTTAAGTCGCTTATTTCAATTAGCCAAAATACATACTGAAAATGGATTTTGATAATTCAAAAATGGTTTATTCTGATAATCATACAGATTATTCCTACATAATTTCTTAAAATTCCTGTAGAAGTAAATTTAACACATTTTATAGAACAACAAAAATAGTGAGATTAGCTTAATCCTGTTATAAGGGACTTAAGAAGTTTCGAGAAATTGGGGCCAGGACCTTTAAAACACGTTGTATTTTTTAAAAAAAAAATTGAATATATATCATAGCGGGGAGTGCAATTATTCTTTTGAACATAAAACAACAACAGTAGTTTGGTGTTAAACAACTTCCAGATAGTCATCGTGACGTGTAGCTTCCGTGTGGAAAGTAATGATATAAAAACTACAACTCTATAATATATTTTGTTGACGCTGAAGACCGGCGAGGCCTTGTTGTATCCAGATACTCGTACACTTAAAGCTGCACTCTTACTCTCTGAATCCACTATCTTTTCGAGTGTAATATGTTTGATGAAGAACAGAAGAAATATCTGAAGCCCTACTTTACAGACAACCTAATATTTTCAAACTAGAGAACTTTATGAATACCCGAAATAAACTACAGATGTTTAACTTAATACTTTTTGTTAAAACAATTTTATTGAAAACATTGAAGTTGTATTACATGTCTGTTTACATATTTAAAATATAAGCCATTTCGTTTCATAATTGCTATGATATGTTATTGACTCTCCATTTATTCATTTATGTATGTGACAAGAATTTAACCAAATTGATTACACTGGCATCTACTATTAATAAAACACATTGTCATACAAATGTAATGTAAGAAATCGAATCTATATATGTATGCATTTCACTCGTTTTCTTTTGTGATAATTATCATATCAAATTACCTCATTTGTATTGTATTGAAATGAGTGAAATAATGGTAACTTGACTTGACTTTACTCAAATAAGATTTTCCACAATTAATACAATTGTTTTAATATATCAAAAATGATGAATAAATGTCGACAAAAATGGTTCTTATGAAAGATACCGAGTTTAATTAGAAAGAAAGGTGCAGAAAACACGGTATTTCTACCTTATGAGACTATAATATATCACAGTAAATCTTTAAGCACTCACAAATCATTTAATATTTTGCGTTCTCAGCTATTAAATACAAGGTTACAATATTGTTGTTAGTAATTATTATCATCCATTAATGCATTATTTAGTAAGTAGTTAAATGTAGTCACTTTTAACAACTTTGTTTTATTTGCAGTTGCTTTGATGTTAAAAAATGATATATTTAAAAAATCTGAAATATTGGGGGAAAAAACTTACCAATGTGAGAGGTTAAGACATGAAATTGATGCTATAGATTTGAATTAATAATGAAAAAAACGATATAAGGGAATTAAAAAGTTATAACGGCCGGCAGCAGAATTCGAACACGGGTCTTAGGGCCTGAAGCGGGTTTCCTGTCAACTTTACCACTACAGACCACGCTTATGGAATACATATCACTTTTTATCATTGTGTGGGCTTACCTAGGGGGCCTGGAGTGCGGTGCATTTGGCGGGGATTTTACCAGCAGTTCGTCTCCGCAGAGCGGGGATGTTACCCGAGCTTGGCTGGTCCGAAAGTCAAAGTCCCCGCTATTCCCGGACCTAAGGGGCCGTAGTTACAATTGACTTGTGCATTATCGTAATGGTTTAAGGGTTGTTTTAAAAATACTTAAGAATACCGCTATCATTTTTGTTCGCAGTTTATGCTAACGTTATGTAGAAAGCCTTGTATATATATATATATATATATATATATATATATATATATATATATATATATATATATATATATATATATATATATATATATATATATATATTTCTTTGATATTTAATATAAAGAAATAAATAAGCTTGAGAGTGCTGCTTTAATGAAGACGAAAATAATTCGAATAAGTTATAATTTTAATTTCATACATTGTTTACTCCACAGATGGTTTGATGAAGTGTTTTACATAATTTATGCTTGACATATGGATTCATCGTTTGTTGCTGGTGGTATTTAATTGTTTTTGTAATTATGTGTAACCTGGTCATAATATGAAAATAAAGATCACTTCATAATTTAACGAGGTCTTAATAAATGTTAAGACTAACGCCCCGTTGAACGCATGTCTATATGAAACAAAACACGGTACTATGATTAATAGTTGACTTTTGATATTTTGAGGGGTAATCAACATTTTCACCTCATTTGTAAATTATACCGCTTTCTTCCTCAAAAGTGCCTGACGTTATGTTTAAGACTGACAGGTTGACAATTTAGGAAAATGATTTCAACGTCTGTATTTAGCGTTGACAATATAAAACATGTTTTTCTTTGGCATTTAATATCTGCACGTTCCTTGTGAAACTTTCCGGCAAAATGATGGTAGTATAATTTAACATTTTGAACAATGAAGCACGAGAACCACAAAAAGGTCAACTTTGTGTTAGCTATTTCTGAAGAAGTGTTTACAAATAACTATCTATTCCGTCTTAACGAAGATGACCTAAAGGTCACCTACAATAAATCAATTTCACGGATTTTAGAGAACTTATTTAATGCCATAATTTGCATACATTAGTCATTACTATCAATGACGTTACATGGAACTATTTCTACCCTTCCAAATGCGAAAATAGAAATATATCTGATAAGACAAATTAGTGCGCCGATAAAGGTTCTAAATTTGCGAACTCGTTCTTGTCCCTGAATAAGATCACGTCTAATAATAGCCAGTCCGGGGCTCACACTTTTGAGAGTGAATATGGAGATGTAGGAGTGAAGTGTAAAGTTGCAATTAACACAGTAAATATAGACTAAAATAACTGCCGCGTTTAGATATGGAAATCGGTTCAAGCCGAAAATTACTGCCGCGATAAGGAACGGTGTGTAAATTCATCACAGGTATTTGTAGAGTAAATATAGAAATATGTCCTAGCCATGGGTCGGAGTCGAAGCTAAATGTGTTCCAATCCGAGTGCAGGTGTGGTGATGCTGGGTGTGTTAGCTTATTATCTTCTCGCACTCGGCGACCCACTCGGGGCCCATTCGGCGAGTACTCCGGTAAGATTGTTAGTCATTTTATGTTTTTGAGCATAGTGCACAGACAGAATATAGCCCTGGTTAAAGCTACCCTGGTTCTTTAACGTGCACCAGTGTATAGCACTGTCATACGGGACCCCCATTTCACGTCCCTCTCAGAAAGACGATAAGTATGTTGAGTGATGCGACGGGGAATCATACCTGCGACCCCTGGGTTGATAGTCAAGTGTGTTACCACTAGACCACGGATCCGCCACTAGTGCAGGGGTGGTATTCGATACTGGTCTGGATATTGATACTGGGATTAAGAGCAATGTAGCCAATCAGAGTGCATGGTATAAATAACGGACCAATCCAATGAATGAAGTAAATGATGTATAACTATAAGACTGACTTAAGTTGCATACCATTCCAGACCGGGGGTTTGGATAAATCTACTTTCCACAACGGTCCATGCTAGATGCCTTTTCTCCCACCCATTTTCTAGCGAACAATATTCGCTGGAACTCTTTCGTTCCGACGTGCGCAGAAATAACGTCTTGTAAAATTGGTCTCGGAAAAACGTAAGCGAGTGTCTAGTTTCTTTAAGGAACGTATTGAAAAATGTCACAGAAAAAGAATGATATGATATGAATAAATTCGAGGTAATACATCCTCAAAAATCGAAAATGTTTGTTCTTTTGAACATTATTGAAAGTAAGAGTTGAACAGAATGGCAATCATAATGTTTTATACCGTTCTACGTTAAATTATTAAAGTAGTAGAATATATCTTAAAATAATGCTTCTGAGGTCAGAAATCATCGCATGGAGGTAGCCGTCCGTCCATTGAAATGTCGCTTTTGTGTTCAAGGAACAAATAATATCGCAAAATGTATATTTCTAATACAAATAGTCAGCATAACACATGTCTAGCATAAATGTCACACACGTTAAATGTCGTATCTTCCGGTAGACAAGAGTCTTAAATTTAAGCAACTTACAAAACCTTATAACAAAAAAAATATAAATAAAAAATATAAAGTACATTTTAGATAATGTAAACAAGATTTTTTTTAAAGCTGCACTCTCACAGATTTACCATTTTAACAACTTTTTTTTTATTTTTTGTCTTGGAAAGAGCAATTTTTTGCATAAATATCTGCAAACCAATAATATAAGATTGCTGACAAAAAATCAGATCGTAGATTTTCATATTTCCGTTCGAAAATTAATGTTTTATGGCTTAAACCGTTACTAACGGTTTAAGAAAAACACATAAAACACTTTTGAACTTAAATATAAAAATCTGCGATCTCATTTTTTGTCAGCAGTCTTATATCACTTGTTCCCATGGATTTTCGCAAAACTTGGCTCGTTCCAAGACAAAACAAAGAAGTTGTCAAAACCTTCAATCTGTTAGAGTGCAGCTTCAAGTCGAAAACAGAACTAATAGCAGAATTCGTATGTCTAGGTGAATTGCCACATACACATTTTAATGAACGTCAAATACACGATCTACTCTCAGACTTTAACATTGTTACCCGTATTTGTCTCTGACCATTCAGATTTTAATCCGAGTTAATTCATTAATACATTCATAATTAATTAGTGTTTTATGTGTTTAAAGTATTAAATGTCAACGTTTGAAAAGCCATGTAATTATATCCTCATTGGTTTTGCACTGTTATGTCGCTTGGTTGAAATTAAAAGCTTCAACACTAATAAAGTCGAATAATGGAAATTTTATCCGACACATAAAGAAGATAATGTATCAAAACTATTATTTGTTTTACATATAGTTATATCATTGGTTTACGTTATCGATATTTGAATCCCTTCTCCCTCGTGGCTTGAAGCTTGAAACTGTTTTACTTCATAAAACGCCTATATTTGTACAAAATCACATTCAATGGCGTTGTACATCAGTATAAAACATGTACAGTAAAACAGTGCATTACAGACTCTTCAAAAGTGCGTTTTCAGGCTTTTCTTAAAAGTGTATAAAGAGGCAGACTGTCTTATCATTAAAGGCAGCTTGTTCCAGAGCTTTGGGCCAACTGTACTAAAACTTAAATCATTAAAGGATATTCTTTTGTTAAATGGAATCTCAAACTGTAACTCTGTGGCTTGTGTACCAATGGCGGTATCTCTCTAGGATTTAAAACACTTCAAAGAGTGAACGCGCCAAAACGACGTCACGGCAGGGTACCGTTACATTTTGACGCGTTTACTGTTCACAGTGTTTAAAAAGCTAGAGAGATACCGTCTATTTTAACCGTATCATCATTAGCTCAGTCAAAACACATTTTTCGTCGAATTTAGGGCCAAATTATAGTGTGTGTTTATGCACCAGTCAATTGTAACAGCGCCCCCCCCCCCCCCCCCCCCCCCCCCAGATCCGGGAGTATACCAGGGAAAGCCTGGAAAATGGGCCGTGTTTTTACCTTTCAGGTTGCCCCGCAGTGCTGGGTGAATGCGGTGGTCTTGTCTTCGCTTTAAATATAGCGGGGAATGGGCCTTACCTAAGGTCCCTGGGGTGCGGGGGCATTAGGCAGGGATTTTACCATCTGTTCGTCCCCGCAGGACGGGGATTTTAGCCGGGGTTGGGTGGACCGAAAGTCAAAGTCCCCTCTATTCTCCGGACCTGGGGGTGGGTGGGTGGGGGGGCGTGGTTACAATTGACTGGTGCATTATCAGTTAACAGATATACACAGACATACGATACTGCATGATGGTAGAGCCATCCTTCTGGGTCACGTTTCAATAAAGATAGTAAGGAGTAAGTTTTAAAAATCAGTTTAGCACAAGCTAAGTTTCATCAAAAACATTGTAAAGACATTCATTCCATATTTGTTTGATTGGAATGAACTCCTGCTTATGGTGTCATAAGACCTGTAAACATTTAGTGATATTTAACCTAAAATATAATTTTCTTTTTCAGATTTATCAAATGGCTTATCTGTGAGAATTGGTCAAGCTAAGGATTGAATGACCCCGGTCAATGGTGGGCTGACAGTAATCTCTACAATCCAGAGATGCGAAAACAGAATTTTTTTGTTTAATCAGACGTAAATCTACTGCTTTATGACCATTTAAATTCTTGTTCTTAAGTTTCACCTAAATTTTGTCAAATATAATGACATCGAAATGGAAGAAATACATCAAACATCATTTCCTTATTTTTATTGTACGTGATTTTATATTTCCCCTTTCCATAACTGTAAGTTTATCATGGTGCATGGCCATGATTTAAATATTGTAAAATAAAATCATGAGGTTTTAAGTAAAAAAGCAATGAAATTAAATTCATGAATGTCGAGGATCGCGAGAATATTTTACTAGAGGAACGCGTTTATTAAAGATGATGATGATGATGATGATGATGATGATGATGATGATGATGATGATGATGATGATGATGATGGTGGTGGTGGTGGTGGTGGTGGTGGTGGTGGTGGTGGTGGTGGTGTTGGTGATAATGATAATGATGATGATGATGATGGTGGTGGTGATGGTGGTGGTGGTGGTGGTGGTGGTGGTGGTGGTGGTGGTGGTGATGATGATGATAATGATGATGATGATGATGATGATGATGATGATGATGATGATGATGATGATGATGATGATGATGATGATTGATGATGATGATGATGATAATGATGATGATGATGATGATGATGATGATGATGATGATGATGATGATGATGATGATGATGATGATGATGATGATGATGATGATGATGATGATGATGATGATGATGATGATGATGGACAATAAAACATAGGGTTTGATTTTATCAGGTCTGTTTTTTCCATGAATGAACATAAATCTATGCCGTCTTATTTTAATGGGAGGTGACTAGTTTGGGCAATAAATATATAATGTTTTGCAGTTTGCTTGTCACACCTAGAGTATGGCACACTCGGTGGTTCATCTTTGGTTGATACGGATGATGAGAGTAATGCTGGTTTGTGAGGCAAGGAACGAGATACGACTGGGATGGTTAACCGAATATGCTTTTTACGTCCATTTATGAGTCAAAATTAGTAAAAAATAACTGAGCCCTTCCACACGATTTTTTCCATTATTTAAAACTTTTGTTGACCAATCTCTGGTGCATCTTTTGCGCCTTTAACTAACGTAACGAGACGTCGTTTACGTGTGACGTCATTTTTCGTAATGCCATGGCGGAGGTCCTGTCCACGCTGACGCGCGAAGAACAAATTGGGTACATTAGGGTTGAAGCTACATGAGAAAAAACACATCTGAAATTCCAAAATCACTTGAGAAAGTTGCTTCAGATAAAGTACTAACAAGCGATGGGTGCAAGAATTTAATAATGGGCGAAATACCGTTAGCAACCGAGACCTTTGTGGAACGCCTTTGTCTGCGACAAACAATGAAAATGTAGGAAAAGTGCTTAACACTGATGGACGATACACATGCTTATGATATTGAAAAAAGTCACGGGTCGGCATATCACATTCTGACTGAAAGTTTTAGAATGATGGAAATCGCCACTCGCTGGGTACCCTACATGCTCTCAGAAAGCATTTTAGAGGCAAACCTCAAATCGTTTGTAGATGCTATGAAATACATTGTATGTATAGGTTTCAGCCGTTATTACTCCCGAAAACATAGCTTGTCTAAAAATGCAATTAAAGTATAAAAGCAAATGAACTATCTCCCAATCAAGCCGGCAGATATTCGATATGCTTGCGACGCAGGGGTGCTTTGAGGAGCAAAGTTCTACGGATCACAACACACGTCTTAGTGCGGTCCACATTTCGGCTCGCACAGCACCCCTGTGGTTTGACAGACAATGAACTGGTTGATTTCAATTATTTAATTGTTAAATGTATCTATTACGCTTTCTTTAGTTCAATCAGACTTGTAGAAGAGTCTATGATTATGCCGTTACGGGGTGATTGTAAACAGGACGTCGACACTGCGCTGGTATTTAAGGGTATCTCGAATATAGGCCGCTCGCAAGAAAGCACATACAGATGAACAAGTTTATATGTAGGTAATATGATGGAAACCTAGCAGACAATATTGTGGCCATGACCATGTCTACATGCATAAAGCTCAGAGCCAAACAGACACCCTTCGAGAGACGCATAGTCACTAGACAACTATAATTGCCATTGCGATAAAAAAAAAGGCGAAACAAGACACTTCACGTAGGTAGGGTTATCAGGCATTTATACTTTGGTGTTGAGCACAACTTCTTACAAATACGTGTGGTTAGTCAAGACATAAAGGTAATGTCAGTATAATATTTGAACTTTAGACATAGAAAAATATGAATTATTGATGATTTGCATGCTATGTTTGGCTGTGAGAAATTTAATACGTATACATGTCTCTTTGAAAGTATTGTTAAAAATAATAAATGAAGAAAGCAGTGTTATGCGTGTCAGTGCGTTTTGATAAGTAGCTACGCGTTATAATTGAACAAAGCATGCAAATAGGAAGTCGTCTGATTTGAACAAAGAATACAATGGAAGAACACTGTCTCGTGAGGATTTAAGTTACAAAAATGTTCGTAGAGTCTCGTAGGCGTTTGATAACCTTCTGTATCTTTCCACACCTTGCTTCACCATTCTCCGAGTCAGTAGTTGATGCCTGGCAATTAGTATATTTTCATCATCACTAGCGGATCCATGGGGGAGTACTCGGCGCGCGCCCCCTAAAATCATCAAAGGTTATTTCTAATGTCAAAATCGGTGAAAAAGTAATATTATACGCTAAATATGCTCCTATTCGGACTAGAAATTGTTAAAACTTTCTCAAGAGAGAACCCCTAACCCACTCCCCCCGTCAACATCTTAAGCTGTGTAAATTTTGGTTTTGATGAAGAGGCGGACGTCAAAAAGTTACGCCCCCTTGCACGTCAAATCCTGGACCGCATCTGCTCATTATAGTGTTAACATATTAAATACTTATTCATATATGTATTATCTTCTAAAGAGGTCATTCCACTTTTGGTTAGTGGAAGTGTACCCGGAGAGAAACATAATAATTGCAATGTTTGATATGCATGTTAAATAAAGTATGTTTAAACAAAATGGGCAGGGATGGGATGCCGGGGCGGTGTAGAAATAGGACGGGGGGGGGGGGGGGGCTAAGACAGTAAAGGGGCACGTTGTATCGCGCTATGAAGAACTTTTTATCATTATTTTGACATAAAATGTTTGAAATTGTTTTTTATTAAAGAAATTTTAAGTTTCAACAACCAACTGTGTAGTTGTTTATATATATAATCACACAAGTAGTTTTCAAAAGAAAACAAAAACATATTTGATTACGATCAGCAAAGCATTCTGTGAATTACACATGCCCCATAAAGAAAGGAAGGGAAATCTAAAAGGGCATGGGACAGCCCCCTTCTAAAACTTAAAAATCTAAATTTCTGCATTGAACTTCATGTTTTGTTGACCTCCCTACAAAGCCACGATTTTGATATGTTCAGTTGTTTATTCACTCCAGTGTTCAAAACATATCAATATGTTTATCGTGCCTCAACAGACCTAATAACAGACAGATTGACCTCTTTTTTGACATTGTTATACTATCTGGCCAACAATATAAATACGATATACATTTACATGCAATGCTACTGTAAATCTACAATTCTGACATGTCTACCCCACCCAATGTCGCCAGCATGCTGAAAATAAACATGGCAAATCAAAGATTTAAAGAAGATATTGGGATCATTGACACGATGTATAAATGATATCAAAACACATTAGTTGATATGTTTGTTATGAAGGGCAAATAAGCTATACCACAATAATTTGGTCAATCAATTATGCATATCAAAATACCTCTCAATTAACAGGTCTAAATATTTGCTTGTGAATCTACATCGGTTAACAAAACGTGCATGTAAGTTAGGTCAGGAGAAATGGTTTTCCTCCAGGTACTACGGTTTCAACAATTTCTCGGGCAACATGGTGCCAGCAAGAAATACCTTACTAAGATAACATATTGCTATAAAGGAGAAAACTCAACGAGGCACTCAAAGCGACACACAACTCAACCAGGCACTCAACGAGACACATATCGTCACAAGTGTCTCATCGAGACACACAACTCCACAAGACACACAACGAGACACATACGACACTCATCGAGACAGACAACGAAACACACAACGCCAAAAGACACCCAACAAGACACACAACGCCTAAAGACATCCAGCGAGACACACAACGCCACAAGACACTCAACGAGACACAACGCCACAAGACACCCAACGAAACACACAACGCCACAAGACACTCAACGAGACTCACAACGCCACAAGACACCCAACGAGACACACAACGCCACAAGACACCCAACGAGACTCACAACGCCACAAGACACACAACGAGACTCACAACGCCACAAGACACCCAACGAGACTCACAACGCCACAAGACACCCAACATGACTCACAACGCCACAAGACACCCAACGAGACACACAACGCCACAAGACACCCAACGAGACACACAACGCCACAAGACACCCAACGAAACACACAACGCCACAAGACACCGAACGAGACTCGCAACGCCACAAGACACACAACTCCACAAGACACCAAACGAGACACACAACTCCACACGACACTCAACGAGACACATATTGTCACTAGACACTCAACGAGACACACAGTTAGGCAGACAACGAGACACACAAAGAAACACACAACAAGACATTCAACGTCACAAGCCACTAAACGATACACCTAACGCCACACGACTCAACGAGACACACAGTTAGGCAGACAACGAGACACACAAAGAAACACACAACAAGACATTCAACGCCACAAGCCATTAAACGATACATCTAACGCCACACGACTCAACGAGACACACAGTTAGGCAGACAACGAGACACACAAAGAAACACACAACAAGACATTCAACGCCACAAGCCATTAAACGATACATCTAACGCCACACGACTCAACGAGACACACATTGCAACAAGAAACTTAACGAGACACACAACGAGACACTCAATGCAACAAAAAAAAAACTAAACGAGACACACACCGCCTCACAACACTCAACAAGCACACGACGCCACACGACACTCAACAAGCACACGACGCCACACGACACTCAACAAGCACACGACGCCACACGACACTCAACAAGCACACGACGCCACACGACACTCAACAAGCACACGACGCCACACGACACTCAACAAGCACACGACGCCACACGACACTTAACAAGCACACGACGCCACACGACACTCAACAAGCACACGACGCCACACGACACTCAACAAGCACACGACGCCACACGACACTCAACAAGCACACGACGCCATACACGCAACACAAATTATTGTTTTGACAAAGATTATTTTAAATACCCTTCATTTTCAGCAAATGTATTCATGTTTTCTAATACTAGTAGTTTGTAAAATATTGAGAAGCTTGTCTCAATAAGTTATGATGATGCCATATAAAACCAGCGCGTCTTGAGAAAGAGATGATTGTAAACAAAGGAAACTGTTCGAATAAAATAGATACTAAGTAAGAGAATAATACTATCTGTAGTTCAGGGTCTACTGTCTACGGGCGTTCGTGTCCCGCATGCATGGCGTCCAAATAGATCAATCTTATGTAGGATAAGGGCGTTAATCCTCTTGAATTCTATTAACAATTATTTTGTTTTTCTTTGCTGTCTGTCGTTGTCTCAGTGGTGGCCTTTGGCATAGGCTCCCCGCGTTGTTCCATGTGCCAGACGCCTGGCCTACCCCACGCCCCCTAGCGAGAAGTTAACACGGGTCCTCAAGTCTTCTAATAACGTAGTAACGTAGCGTATGATCCAATTAATACACAATAAAAGAAAACGATTTTCGGGTTCGACTGTTTTGAATAATCTCTAAGTAGGGTGAGCGATAACAAAAGATATAAGACACAGATTGAAACAGAATGAGTACAGTATTTCAGTGAGTGTAACAATTGTATTTTTTTTGCGCAATGTGTGCGTTTATACAGCAAACTGATGCGTAAAGAAATATTATCTCAAAGTATATATTTCAATTTAAAGTCAACACTACAATCTAAATGTGCATAAGGTTTCATTATATATTTCCACTTCGAATATTAGTATGAACTTCTATTGTAATTCTACTCGAATTCACTGATAACGATTTATTTGGACTTTGCATGTTCTTATGTTTTAAGCAGAAAACTATCCCTGACAAAGTTGATTTAGTGCGAAATAAATCAAGACCTTATTTTTGTACGGAAATACATCGCAGACGACACGAATTATATTATATATTATATTTGGACTTTTTCCACGCAAATAAATTTCGTTAATTGGAAGTATGAAGTCCAGACCCTGTACAGAACAGACCAATCCTAGACAAGGCAATCATTCCTTACCTCTTTGAGATACCTTTTGTTCTATTTGAAAACTGTATAACCTGCCAGATGTATGATGTGACCTATGCAAACATTATCACATTTAAAGTGTCCGAATGCCGAACAACACGGTTCGACGTCCGGTCTAAAAGAAGGCCATCAACAGTTTCGCTCTCATGAATCCTTGATTTCATCGACCTGTTCCAAGTACTACGTGACCCATACATATTTTCCGATGAGTTGTTAGGCTGTGTTTTTTTATATCGCTCTTGTTTCAAGAAACGCTTTATAAAAGTTGCTTTCTGAATAGTAATGGTTGGGTTGTTTAGATGATCGACTATTGATTGTTTTATTGTTTGCTGTTGCTTTCTCTATTTCGTTGAAGTTTGCAAAACGGGTAGACTGATTTTTGTATTTTAACTTATTTTTACATGTACACGTATACTTTGTTTATCTTTGCTCGTGGGCAAGATAAGTATTTCTAGCATGGCGAAATATGTTGATCTACTTATCTGGGGGGGGGGGGGGGGGGGGGGGGGGGGAGAGAAAAGAGTTTTATGCATTTCTGATGTAAATTTATAATTATTTTTCCATAACCTTTGTTAACAGTTCTGTCCTTATTGATTGCTTAGTACCGCATCTTTCAATGCATTTTCTGTATTGCGAACGACTATCTTACACTTCGATGGTATTATAAGAGCGAACAAACATGTCAATATCGTTTGGTTGACATAGAAATCCTCCATAACAAACATTGTGTTAATGTGTACACACTACCTATAACCTTGAATAACAAATAATTTTTGTGTGCAAGTATTATGAATGAACTGAAATCCAAAACCGAAATAAGATCCTTGATAACCGTAACGTATTTGACAGCTCGCGTGATAGAAACAATTACACGCTGACCCTATTATCTGTTTAATTGCTTTAATCAATTGTCGTTGATCAAAGAACGATTAACACCTTACAGGAGCGTTGTGTGAGGCATTTAGAGTCAAAAAGTCATAAACATAGATCACATGGCACTGTCGCGTTTTCATCGCATTTCAAGACACATTGTCGCCATTAATCAACCCTGAAACATTCCTTTTAGCCAATGCACCTAATTGGTATTTTAAAACCACGATGATCAGAATACAAATAACATATTATGTGCAGTGTGTTACATAACAAAATAAATGGTGCATGCATTTAAATTAAAGACATCGCGTTTTCGTCATTCCATCATCGGATGGATGGGTTCCTTAATTCTTAAATAATATATGGAATGTAACAACATGGGTCACATGGGTCACATGGGTGTCCGGTTCGTAGACAATTATTCGTACTGTATAAAAAGAGTTTTTCATACCATTGAGCCAATGTCTAATATACCTCCATGCTTAAAACTGCAAATGGCGCACGGATCTGCATACTGAGAGTATACTTGCATCTACGTTTTTCCGTCTTGATATAATTGGGGCATCAAACGAGGCCAATCTTGTATTTCCCTCGATCAATGTAAGTGGAAAAACTTCAGTCTTTATCTTGAGCAGATAAAACACTAATGGCATAAAATAATTACATAACTATTTTATCATTTTGTTGACAGAAGTAAGGCATTATTTTTTGGGTTAGCAACAGAATACCTGGATAATACTATATCGGGTATAGACAGATTGTTAACTGTTACATTCAGTTCCCTTTCAAAGTTTGCCTTTAGAAAGAAAAGTATATTAATATTGTATAATGTAGTGATATCTTGCAGAACTACTGCATAACGTCAGTCAGTATCGTTTGCTCCTGACTAAAGCATGCATGATTTTTGCATTGTCACATGTATAATTGCGCACTGAAAATCATGCCCTTGTTTTCAGTTTTTGTTATTCTATTTAAGTCAGCGTACTTTTTCCGGGAAATATTTCGCTTTATGTTATTAGGTGCTCGTTGACTTCGAATGCATAGCGGTATGAACGGGGACACTGTGCATACATTTTGCATTGTTACATGTATGATTATGCCCTGAAGTCGTGTCATTGCTTTTCAGTATTTGTATCTATTTAAGTTTGCGTACTTTTTCCGGGAAAAATGCTATGTGTTTTAAGGTGCTCGATGACCTCGGATTAATAGCGGTATGAACGGGGGCACTGTGCATACATTTTGCATTGTTACATGTATGATTATGCTCTGAAATTGTGTCCTTGTATTTTTTAATATTTGTTATTCTTTCAAAGCCTACACAACTTCTACCGTACAATGTTTCGCCATGTCATTTAAGACAGGTTAAAGGACAAGAGGCTCGTCGATGATCTCGCATTCACAGCGGTACGGACGGTGGTCCTGTTCATGGATGTTGAATTGTTATATGTATAATTGTGCACTCAAATACTTATCCTTGTTTTGATTCAGTATTTGTTATTCTATACAAGCCTACGTGACTTTTTCAGGGGAATGTTTCGCTATTTGTGTGATTTATGAAAGGTTATAGGACAAGGGGCTCGTGACATCGAACTCCTAGCAGTACAACCAAGTGGCACTGATCATGTTCTTCACCTTGTTACATGTTTAAGTGTGCATTGAAAACAATGTGTTTTTAAGCAAATCCTCTTTTCATTTATTTTACGTAGTTCGATTCTGACGAATGCAACAGAACACCAAATAAGTTAGATTCCAATTTTGACGTTCTATAGAACATAGAGCCTCATGCGGCCAAGGTTCGCCAGCTCTTTTATGTAGATCGCCAACATTGAACTTAAACATATACGTAAATGTTTACTGTTTGAAAGTGCATGGGCATATACACCGACTAAATTTACCCGGCAGAGCCATACAAAGTAGTAACCCCTGAGTTTTTTTTCCTTTTGTTTATATAGATAAATTGTATTGTTGAAACTATGACCAGTTGCGGCAAGATTTTGTTGCTTGTTTTTTTTTTTAACTTTCAATGCCCCCGGACTCTACAAGATCGAGATGACATTTACTCGTGGAACAAATAAAGACATCTTTTTAAACTTCATCAATTCATTGCGGCGACTCGTCGTTTCTGCCAGTGACACGCCCGACTCAAGGTATCGAGCCCCATTGCCTTACAAGCCTTTTAATCATCAACTACATTAATGGTTTTCTCTTTAAGCACACTTTATCTATGTTAAGCTGAGGCATTTTACATTCGTTTTATACATAAACTTTCAGAAGGTCAAATACTAATAAACATTGACCTTTCTCACATATAAGTTAATAATTGCAATATAAACTAAATATAAACTAAATTGCCATTTGTTTACAAAACCACACGGATCAGAATACAATTAACATATTATGTACAGTATTATATGTAAATGACATAAGAAAATAAAAGGTGACTGCTATCAAATTAAAAACAACGATTTTTCGTCATTTCATCGTTTGATGCCAACTATCGATGCGTTCCTTAGTTTTTTAATCAAAGATAGAATGTAACGAAATGGGTCATATGGGTGTCCGGTTCATAGACCATTATTCGTACTCCATTAAATGAGCTATTTATGCCACAGAGTTAAGTCTAATGATCCTCCATGCTCAAACTGCAAATGACGCCCGGATCTGCATGCCGAATGTGTAGTTGCATCTACTTTTTCCATGCTGATAACATTGGGAAATCAAATAAGGCCAGTCAGGTAATCCCTTCGATCAATGTTTGTGAAACACTTTCAGTCTTCATCAAGAGCAGATCATACACTAATGACATCAATAATTAAATAACTATTTTATAAATTTGTTGACATAAGTTACAGAAGTTAAGCGTTGTTTCTTATTATTTCATGTGTTCGCATCAGAATACCTGGATAATACTAGATCGGGTAAAACAATTGTTACGTTCATTTCCCTTTCAAAGTGTGCATTTAAAAAGAAACTTCTTTTAATATTGTATAATACATGAATAGTGATATCTTGCACAACAGAGTGTGTTAACATCAGTCAGAATCGTTTGCTGCTACCTAAAGCATGCATGTATTTTGCATTGTCACATGTATAATTGTGCACTGCAAATCATGTCCCTGTTTTCTCTTAAAGTATACCTACTTTTTTCCGGGAAAGGTTTCGCTATAGGTTATTAGGTGCTTGTCGTCGGTGACATCGAATTCATAGCGGTATAGACGGTGGCACTGCTCATGCATTTCCAATTGTAACATGTATGATTATGCACTGAAAAACTTGTCCCTGTATTCTTTCAGTATTTATTATTCTACATAAGCTTACGTAACTTCTACCGGGGAGTGTTTCGCTATATGTGTTATTTAGGAAAGGTTGAAGGACACGGGGATCGTGACCTCGAATTTATAGAAGTAAAACCAAGTGGCACTTATTCATGTTCTCCGCCTTGTTCATGTTAAATTGTGCACTGAAAATATATTCTTTTTCAAATTTTCTTTTCATTTATTTTACGTAGTTCAATTTTGACGAATGCAACAGAACACCAAATAAATTAGAGCCCAGTTTTGACGATCTACAGGAAATAGAGCTCCATGTGGTCGAAGTTAGCCCGCTCTTTTTTCTGTAGATCGCCAACATTGAACTAAAGGTTTACTCTTTGACAGTGCATGGGCATTTACAACGAATAAATTACCTGGGCGTGCAAAACAAAGTAGTTACCCCTGAATTTGTTTCTCTGTTCGTTTAAATAGATAAATTATATTGTAGAAACTATGACCAGTTGCGGAAAGTATTTGTTGATTTTTTTTATCTTCAATGCCCCTGGCCCTACTTTATAGAGACGATCGCTTTCCCAATAAGACAAATAAAGACATCTTTTTTTAGTCCATCAATTCATGCGACGACACGTCGTTTCTGGCAGTGATATGTCCGACTGAAGGTATCGAGCCCAATTGCTTTACAAGCCTCTTTATCATCTACTACATTAATTGCTTTCTCTTAAAGTACACACTTCCATCAGAACATATAATCACCTTTTTATTTAATCTATAAAGACCCATTATTTCCGTCTTTATACCCTTTTTAATTCCTGAATTCTTATCATTAAATGTTTCCTTAATTCACAAATCACTGTTTGTGCCCTTTTAAATTCTTTTCATTTTTCTTCACTTGCTTCAATTATTTGTTTCTTTAAGAATTATGTTTTAACCATTTTCCCTCGTACCGTACACATTTATGCCATGACAACTGTTAAAATTGCATTTTTACCGCAGGGAGAAAAATTAACATAAATTTGCGTAACTTTTTCTCTTCTCCCTTATTGTTGTTCATACGCGAATTTACCCAAATAAGTATGTTTATACTAACTAGAAAAATCGGACAAATTTGATCTAGAAAAGAGTAGATTGAAAAAAGGTTACTAATCAAACTGATATAAAGCTTAACATTCACGAAGTAATAAAGACATGCATATTCATTAAACTTATCGGTGATTGAGTCACCGGCGCCGGAACCATAATTAGCGGACTGTATCCACAGTAAGGGCGCCCCTAGGTATACCCAAGAACGCCCGGGCGTTTTCATTATTTTTTTGGTGCAAAATCACCTTATTTACGGGTCCCTGTGCTGCTTCTTACCTCGCAACTTCACCGTCCAATTTTCTACTTTTGCGGATATTTCCTATGTATTTCGATCTTCCGTGTGTTTGCTCTTGTATGCAAAATAGTTAATAAATCAAGACGTGTTTTAGGTTTGGTTCATTTCAGTTGATAGCCAATCTGAACACTTAGGTTTGTTATAAGGCTGTTGAGTCATTGTGACTGAATATCAAAACATATAGTTTTAAGAGCTATCTTATAAATATTGATACCTTCATATTAATAGCTAGATGCTAATGTTATACGTAAGCCTATATATATATACATATTTATTCATTATCGTATTAATTTCATTTGTACATTTATTGACGTTTGCATATTATCAAGGACCTATAAACCATGGTATAAAGGTCCATGAAATCACAGGAATAAGTATACATTGACCATTGGCTAAATATTTAAATTAATTATAAACAGAGCGATGAGCTATCTAAAGTCCCAGTGTCTATTTCTCATATGTCGAATGTTAAACCCTTTAAACAACTAACACTGAACTATATGTTTAATGGAAATATATGCTGGTTTTGTGTTCATGTACATTTTCTAAAATAATACAAATAAAAAACAACAACAAAAAACGGACGTCGCGAATTCCTAGAATAGCGCATTAAAGTTAACAGTTTATATCATATTCGCGAAAACATGTAGTGTGTAGCGGTTTTTTGAAGCTAAAAAAAATATCACAGTTTCTGTTTAATGTTTAAACTATCCAAACATGTTGTCAACAACTACCATTTTATCAAACGAAGACAAATAATCTGGTTACTAGTATGAACACAACTGTTTTGACCAAATGTGTGGTTACTATACAAACAATTTATCAATACACACACATTTCAAACAGACATGTTGTTTTTTATAAAAATAAATAGGCAAAGGAATACCTATTTACCTTCTTCATGCTTCAGCATAAAACGAAAATTTATTGTACATTGTTTTCGTTTAATCATTTAATTTAGTTATTGAGACATTTAAAAGAAACTGACCATTTGTTTAAATTATGAATTATTGTTTACATTATGGGTTAGACAATAGCCATTCTGACCGCTATCGGGACCACAAATGTTCAATATATCCCTGTAATTGTTATGTTTTAACAGACACGCTGCATTTGTATCATAGGATTTCATGACCTATTCCTGTATATGTGTAAACCACTAGCACCGGATTTTCAAACTCAATCATTTTTTAAAAAAATCAAAAAAAATCTTATAATTCCTTACTAAAAATTATAATACCGAATATGTAAAAAAATATTGAAAAATATATTTTTTTAAATATGCACTTTGTACTGTATAATATACTTATATATAATTGAGTTTGAAAATCCGGTGCCAGTGGTGTAAACATGCGGCATCTAACATTCGCATATATATACTTTCGGTAGGTCGGATACTAATAGAACCTAGAGATATTTGATATATGTGATCATATAATTTATGATAAGTCACGTAATTATGCGTTGTATTGCGCATATAATTTGTATGCATTGTATAGCGCATATCATTTTTAATACTTTATTTAGCGTAGTAATAAAGTATTAAAAGACCATGGTGTTGTGATTTAAATGCAGCATCTATAATTTGGTTATACATCTATACTTTCTGAAGGTCAGATACTAATCGGACGTAGCTTACGTTACCAAATAACCAATACGTAAAGAACAAAGATAATCTGTTACACATGTACAAATAAATTGTTTACAGCAATATTAATGAAACATAAACTTTATATTCGCATTTTGAATTCATTGGATAGAAAACAAGAATAAATTGTATATATTGTTTTACAATTTTAGTTATTTTATAATCAAAATAAAAAAATGAAGGATAAACACATACAAATTATTAAGTAGTAGCCATAATGGTGGAGATATTATTACAACACAAGTATTTATATTCTGGGCTGAACAAAAAAGACTATACTAAAAGCTGTTGTAATCTACCAAGTTTATTCCGTCCGTTTGATTGTAATGCATAACATATAATATGTATTTGTTTATGAAAGATGGCATACCTTTTTTCTTCTGAATTGTATAAGTGAAAACTGTTACGACGCCACTGGCCTATCCATGGCCCCAAGTGTATCAGTCTTGTAAGGCTGTTGCACAGACAAAATGTAACCCTGGTTATAGCTACTCTAGTTCTTTAACGTGCATCAGTGAATAACACTGCCACACGGGACCCCAGTTATTGTCTCCCTTAGAAGACGATTCGTCATTTTAGTGATGATGCTTGGGATCAACCCACAACGCATGGATGACAGTTGAATGTCTTACCACTAGACAACAGATCTGCCAAAATTGGTGTCATTTGTAAAAAAAACACATACTATTAAGACTGTATCAGCCAAATGAATTGGTACTGGTGTTAACTGAATCCTATTTTATCTCATTATGATCTAGTGCGCTTATTAGCTATAAAGACCAATTAAATGATCGAAAAAAAGACTTAAAAATAGACTCAACAAAGTGTCTAGCTAACCCACATATCCCAATTCATGTACATGAAGTCCCCACTAAATCGAATCATGATAAAATCTAAGCCAACACAGTGTACTAGTAGTTTATGGTTGGATTGACTTAAGCCTACCACATCCATGCAGCGTCAAACATACCCAAAGTTAACCAATCATTTACTTAGAAAAGCATATTGTGGCTACATTAAAGCCAATCATAAGCCCTATCAACACTGAAGGGGTTTCACCCAAGCCTTACAAGTGCTCAGATATACCATAGTGTGGCCATGGTAGAATGCATACTGAAAAGCCAGAGAATGGCTAACTATTGAAAGACCTATTGTGTAGAATTGCACCTTTTTTGTGGCATTCCGTGTCGGATTAATCACAAAGGGGCTATTATTCGGCATGAATATCAAAATGTCTACAACATCAAGCATTTTCGATACCAAACACATCACAAAAACCGTTCTATTCAAACCAAGAGTAAAGGTCTTGTCATCCCATGTGTTATTGGTGTTTAAATTGGGCCTGTTCAGTGCCAAAAAGTCCTCTTTTTAAGAAAATAAAGTGTCCAATTTACACTGTTTAACACCTTACAATTACCTTGTATGAGGCATTTGGAGTCAAAAAATGATAACATAGATAATATTTTCCTGTCGCGTTTTCATCACATTTCAAGATATTATCAGCCGTTGCACCTAATTGGTATTTTAAAACCACAACGATCGGAAAACAAGTTACAAATTTTGTACAGCATGTTACATAAGAAAGAAAAGAATTGAAGTGAAATCAAATGCTTCTTAGCGATTTCTCGTCATTTCATCATATGAAGTCAACGATCGATGCATTGTTTAATGTTTCATTCATAGATGGAATGTAACGGAATGGATCACATATGTGTCCGGCTCTTCGATCAGTATTCATACTTCTTCTAACCACAGAGCCAAAAGTCTAATGGACCTCCATGCTCGAACTGAAAATGACGCACGGCGGATGTACTTGCATCTACTTTCTCCGTGCTGATAACTATGGGAAATCAAATAAAGCCAATCAGGTATTTCCCTCGATCCATTGTGTTTGGAACACTTTCACTCTTTATCTAGAGCAGATAAAACACTAATGTCAATAAAAAGCTACATAACTATTTTGTTGACAGAAGTTAGGCGGTGTTTTTCTATTATCTCGTGGGTTTGTAGCAGTGATTTAGATAATACTAAGCCTGGTATAAACAAGTTGTAAACTGTTACATTCAGCTTTCTTTCAATGTTTGCCTTTTAAAAAGTATATTGATATTGTATAATACAGTGATATGTAGCAAAAAATTGCATAACTTCATTCAGAATCGCTTGCTTCTAACTGAAGCATGCATAATTTGTTTGCACTGTAACATGTATAACTGTGCACTAAAAATAGTGTCCTTGTTGTTTGTCAGTATTTGTTATTCTCTTAAAACCTGCGTAACTCTTACCTGGAAATGTTTCGCTATGTATTATATAAGTAATGTTAAACGTCTAGGGGCTCGTCGTCGAGGTCACATTCATAGCGGTATAAAAGTGGCAATGTGCAAGTACTGTGCATTGTAACATGTATGATTGTGCAGTGAAAATCGTGTCGTTGTATTTTCTCAGTAATTGTTATTGGTGAATATTTCGCTTTGTATTATTTAAGAAAGGTTGAAGGACAAGGAGCTCGTCGTCGGTGACTTCGATCACAGCGGGCACTGTGCATGTACTCTGCTTTGTTACATGTATGATTGTGCACTGAAAAACTTTCTCTGTCTTTCTCAGTATCTTTTTATATAAAGCGTGAAAAACAGTCCTTGAAGCATTCACAAGGAATGTTTCTCTATGTGATATAAAGGAAAGGTTGAAGGACTCCGTGCTCGTCATTGGTGCCTTCAAGTTTCTGTGAGTGCGAGCAAACATTCGGTTAAAAAAACTAACTGTTATGAGCAACACAAATACAGCAATAGGTGGCACCATGTACAACCGTTCGCTCTGAGATTAATATAAAGTAACATCCTAACTGTTCAGAAATAAAATATCAACAACAAACAAACATGTGCTGTGGAAAAAATCACCGTAAGAAATCTGTATGAATAAGCCTTGACCCCAATTTCTCAAAAGTTTATTAAGAAAGTTTTCTTACATATCGTGTTAATACTAACTAAAACTTAGTTAATCTCGATAATCAAAGAATTTCCTTAAAATTAAGTCCAAAAACTCTTAAAAATGTAAATAAAACTAAAACAATGGCAAACAAAATTAAGAGCTTAGCTTATCCTACTATAAAGGGCTTAACATGCCGTGAGGAATTCGGAATTTCCAAGGAACAAATGAAATCATCAGCAGGCATTCAAACTTTGCTAAATGTTAAAAACTATTCATCCATTAAATTTAAAATTATTTTATGAAATGATACTAAATTGGAGGAAAAATATTTCCAAAACTCTATTTTAAGAATCATTTTCTGTAAAATGCAATGGAAGAGCGATTAGCCAAATTGTACCGATCGACTTTGAACTTGCTTAACAGTCTAACCAACACTCAACGGTTATGTTATATGCACCGTTAGTACAATGTATAGCATTCTGGAGTTCCTGTCACTCAGGGCCTGGTTGGGCCATCAAAGCAATGCTCGTTATACCGCACGAATGCTTTTTCGGAATAATATTTCTGGGAATTCATAATTTCTTTTTCGAAAGTAGTGGTTTTATTGGTCAGTTTTGGTAAAAATTATTTGATAGTGCAAGTAAAAACAATTTAATTAGTGACACTTTCAACACATTTTACTGAAACTCACGATCTAACGATATGTTGACGTACGCTCGTTAATAAGATGGTCCCAGTGTCCATAAAGTTGTACACATAAATAGTATGTGTATCAAAAAATATCACAATATATTTACAAAGCTTTGTTGTGGGCCAATGACAATCAAGAATTTTTAATTTTTCTATAATAATAAATTTTACGTAGGCCGATTCTGACGAATGCAGCAACAAATAGTTTTCATAGAACATTTCAGTTAGTCTGTTTTTTCCGACAAGACTTATATGTTTTAACTAGTGTCATAGTAAATCGTTAGCTATAATTGGTGTTTTTATGACGAATGCACCAACACCAAAATACGTTAGGGTCCAAATTTGAGAGATACAGGAAATAGAGCCTGCGGCCGTTCTTTTTAAAAACGATCGCAACATTGAACTCTAAGATATACGTTGACAGTGCATGTGCTTATACAATGGATAAATTACCCGGGGTGCCATACATTGTATTTTCCTGAGGGTAATCCGGTTTCCCCCACACCACAAGATTACACTCTCGCGTAAAATCGTGCCGACAAGAGTGATTAATAAAATCTTGTAATAACTTTTTTTCATAATCGTTTTAAAATAAATAAGTCAGACTAAGAATGAATAAATTATATATTGTTTGTTTGTTTTTAAATCCCAACAAAATATGCTAAAGTGACCATTTTACTTATTTTATCAATTTATAACAAAAATCAAACAAAAACACATACAAATTATGAATAAGAAGCCATAGATGTGAAATTATTGTTACAAAACAAAATAAGACTCTCGGTATAACATAATAGACGATAAAAGAAGATGTCATAACTTCTTACCTCCAAATTGTAGAAGTGAAAAACTTGTTACGACGCCAATAGCCTTTCCAATGCCCGAATGGTATCAGTCTTGTAAGGAAAAGTGCACAGACAGCTTGTAACTCTGTAGCTACTCTGCTTTGTTAACGTGTGTCATTGTATAGCACTGCCACACTGTACTCCAATTAAGTGTCCCCCTTATAAAACGATCAGTACTAGTGTGATGCTTTGGTTAAACCCGCGACACTTGAGTTCACAGTCAAGTGTTTACACTAGACCTCCACGGGATCTGCCAATATCGGTGTCATTCGTTAGAGGCCACAAACTAATAAAGACTGTATTTGGAGTAGGTCAATCTAATATATAGGCACCAGAGTTCAGTCAATTCTAGAATGTTTTTCTCACTATCCAGTGCGACCATTAGCTATATAGTTTATATGTCAATTAAATGATCAAAAACGAATAGCTAACTCACATATTTCAATTCATGTACACCATGTCCCCACCAAATCTAATCATGGTAAAATCAAAGCCAACACAGTGTACCAGCAGTTTTAGTTTAGATTGACTTAAGCCTCACAGACCTTTACAGCATCAAACATACCCAAAAATAACTGTAACCAAACACATTATTTACTCAGCAAAGCATATTGTGGTTACATAAAAGCAAACCAAAAGCCCTTTCAACACTGTGTCGTGGCCATGTTAAAATGCATACTGACATGCCCGAGAATGGCTGGCTATTACAAGCACCTATTGTGTAGAATTGTACCCTTTTTTGTTACATCCCGTGTCGAATTAATCAGAAAGGGGCCGTTCTCCCAAAGGAATGTTAAAATGTCTACAATTTCAAGCATTTTCGATACCAAAACATCATAAAAACGGTTCTATTCAAACTGACCAGAGTAAGGCTCTAGTCATCACATACAGTGCCCAATACGTGTTATTGTATAAAGAAATCCCCAGCGTACTTTGTTAAAAAATAAAGTGTCCAATTTATAGTGTAAAAGTTCCCATAAGAAACATGGCCAGTGAAGGATCATTTCAAGATAGTGTTAAGGTACAACAAGTTACCCCTTTTGTCAAGAAAGATGACACCTTTATTGAAAAGAACTATAGACCAGTCAGTATTTTACCATCAATGTCAAAATTATAGATCGGGTCATAAGCGAGCAACTGATTAGTCATTTTGATAACATTTTTTATCGTTTCCTGTTTGTTTTCAGAACAACATATGGATGGTACAATACCCTGTTAAGGCTGGTGGAAGACTGGAATAAAAGCCGTTGATGGGAACAAATTTGTAGGTGCAGCTCTAATGGACCTCTCAAAAGCATTCGACAGGCTGCCCCATGATCTCATCTTAGACAAGCTAAATGCATATGGTCTTTCGGGTCCACCATGTAAACTTATTATTCTGCATCACTATCTTTCAAACAGAAAAGAACGGGTCAAATAACCAGTGAATGGAATTCCATCTTGAAAGCGTGTCACAATGATCAATATTAGGGCCTCTAGTCTTCAACATCTTTCTCGTTGACTCCTACTTTATCAATAAGTCAGCCTTGTATAATTATGCCGATGACAATACTCTTTTTGTTGGTGATATAAATCCTGATGTTGTTAAGATCTCTCTTGAGCATTGTGATAATATGTTTAACTTCCAATTTAATGAAATGTAGGCTTACCCTGACAAATATCAAGCAATTTCAATTAACTCAAAGTCTGTTAAAGAAATAAAAAAAATCAAATTAATTAATCACGCTATTGTTTTTGACGACCAAGTTAAACTTTTGGGCGTTGCGGTAGATAGTAAAATTTTGATGTGTGTTAGGATTTGGGATTTTCAATATAATATTCTTACACATGAGAATGGCCAGACGGAGATTTGGATGGCTACCTGTAGGTAGAGATTGACTCGATCATTGGAGCAACCATGCCTTTGTCGCAACTGTTTCTGATAATATCAGCAAAATCAGTAGTGTTTAAATTACATGATAAATTAAGTAATTCCTCTTAGCCATTTTAAGATTTTTTTCTAGCAAGCTGAATTAATAATTACATTTTTACTAACTACACATCACTGTACTATGCTGAAATTCCCATGTACATATTGCTACAGTAAAACTGCGGTCGTTCGAACAGGCGGTCGTTCGAGAACCGGCGGTCCCTCGAGGTCGAAGCTTAGTCCAGAACATGTTTCCTTCTACTTTCATATAAAATATAACGACGATGCATCGAAACCTAAATAAGTCGAGGAGTCGAGCACAATAGCCGGTCCCAAATACACAAATCATGCACAAAACCTTATGACTCCCTCGAGGTCATAATTTTACACTTTTTCCCGAAAGCGTGTTCCAAACAATTGCTTGTTGTTAAAATTTTCGCAAGTTGTAAGAATTGCAATGACAACTGAAATGGAATTTGATAAGGTGTGAAAAAAAAGTTTATTGCTTTTAACGTATTAGTTTATAAGGGCATTTGAGAATTTAATTATGATTATACATGTAATATGCACTGTCATGTTGCAATGTTGCTTGTTTAGAAAATGTGTTTTTGGTAAAAATAAACTTTACTTTTTATTCATTCATTGTTTTTTTATTTATATTTTTACATTTAGTATACGACAGCCTTTGAACATATGAGCGATTTCCACAACGCAATACATAATCGGTGTCGAAGTAAATATTCGGTTTGACGTCTTCAAATTTAAAATAAAACCTGAAAGACAATTCATAACAGACTGAGAAATGGAAACTTGGGTCATTCGAAACATCAGTTCCTTCGAGGTTTTAGCCCGGACCCTGACGTCCTCGAGTTTTACTATACTTAAATGCTTAAATATATACGATTATCCATAATTTATACCCTTGAAAGAATTTACCATTTTACAGTGATATGTCAGCTAGAGGAACAAAGCGCGTATGGATTACCCGTACAGCCGGGAAAAGTAGTTGATGTTATCACTATATACTATGCTCTAATCCATCTTACTTCTTGTAATTTTGTGCATGAATATATTAAGAAACGGCTTTTGTAAATAGTTGTTCCGATACTGTACCTATTTAAAACTATATACATTTGTTTCCAGGTCACCAGCTCTTTGTTATGTTTTGATATATTATGTATTTTTGTTATTCATGTCGGCAAATAGCTCATTGAGCTAATGCTTATTGTAAGCGTATACCCGACTATAGATTCTTGAATATTACCAACTTGCAAGAGCATTGTGTTGGCCATTTGATGTCGAAAAGCGATAACATGGATAATATTTTCCTGTCGCATTTTCATCGCATTTGAAGATATTTATCAGCCATTGCACGTAATTGGTATTAAAAAAACACAATAATCGGAACACAAATCACAAATTGTGTACAGTGTGATAAAAGAAGAAAATAAAAGGTAAATGGAATCGAATTAATGCCAGTGATTTCTCATCATTTCATCGTCGGATGCCAACGATCGATACATTCCTTAATGCTTCATTCATAGATGGAATGTAACGGAATGAATCACATGGGTGTCCGGCTCTTCAACCAATAACCATACTGCTTCTTACCACAGAGCCAAACATCTAATGGACCTTCATTCTCGAACTGCAAGTGACAAACTGATTTGCAAACGGAGGGTATACTTGCATCTACTTTTTCCGTGCTGATAACCTTGGGAAATCAAATGAGCCCAATCAGGAACTTCCCATGAATAATGCACTTTGCTTGTGGAACACTTTTAGTCTTTATCCAGATAAAACACTATTGACAAAATAAACACATACCTATTTCATCACTTTGTTTCTTATTTCCTTGTGGGTTTGCACCAGTATACCTAGATAATACTATATAGGGTATAAACAATTTGTAAACTGTAACATTCATTTTCCTTTCAATGCTTGCCCTTTTACTTTATTGTATATACTATGTATAATATAAATGATACATGATATATATATATATGATACATTGATACATAGCAAAAAAGGCATAACGTTTGCCAGTATCGTTCGTTACTAACTTAAGCATGCATGTTTGTTTGCATTGTAACATGTAAAATTATGCACCGAAAATCGTGTCCTTGTTTTGTCATCAGTATTTGTGTTTCTTTTCAAGCCTACGTATCTTTTACCGGGAAATGTTTCGCTATTTAATATATTAGAAAGGTTAAATGATTATGGGCTCGTCGTCGAGGTTACATTCATAGCGGTATTAAAAGTGGCACTATGCATACACTTTGCCGTGTAATATGTATGACTGTGCACTGAAAATCGTGTCCTTGTATTTTCTCAGTATCTATTATTATAAAACAGCCCATGAAACATTTTCTGGGAAATGTTTATCTATGTGTTATATAGGAAAGGTTGATGAAGAAGTTCATGCTCGTCATCGGCCTTCGAGTTTCTGTGAGTGCGAGCAAACATTCGGTTTAAAAACACTAACTGTTATGAGCAACACAAATACAGCAATAGGTGGCACCATGTACTACCGTACGTTCTGAGATTAATATAAAGTAACATCCTAACTGTTCAGAAATAAAATATCAACAACAAACAAACATGAACTGTGGAAAATTTCGCCGAAAGATTTCGGTATGAATAAGCCTTGATCCCATTTTCTCAAAAGTTTATAAGGAAAGTTTTCTTACTGATCGTGTTTATACTAACTAAAACTTAGTAAATCTCGATTATTTAAGATATCCTTAAAACTAAGTCCAAAAACTCTTAAGAATGTAAATAAAACTAAAATAATGGCAAACAAAATTAAGAGCTTAGCTTATCCTATTATAAGGGGCTTTATATGCTTCGAGGAATTTGGACCTGGACAAGTTACCTCTAAAGAATAAAAACAGCTTTCTCGGTTAGATTGAGACTGTTTATTGAAAATAATGGTAAGTGTGAGGTCCAGAAAATAAATAACTACACTGCGGAAGACATATTCAGTGACCACGAAGGGCCTGAAATTTAATAACGAAACTGTTGAGGTTATATCCAGTGATACCGAAGGGCCTGAAATTAAATAACTATACAGTAGAAGATATACTCAGTAACCCCGAAGGGCCTGAAATTAAATTACTACACTGTGTAGGACATATTCAGTGACCCCGAAGGGCCTGAGATTAAATAAATAAACTGTGGAGAATATATCCGGTGATACCGAAGGGCATGAAAATAAATAACAAAACTGTAGTGGATATATTCAGTAATTTCGAATTTCCAAGGAACAAATGAAATCATCAGCAGGCATTCAAACTTTGCTAAGTGTTAAAAAATATTCATCCATTTAATTTAAAATTATTTTATGAAATGATACAAAATTGGTGGGAAAAATATTTTCAAAACTCTATTTTAAGAATCATTTTCTGTAAAAATGCAATGGAAGAGCGGATTAGCCAATATTGTACGACTGTGAACTTGCTTAACAGTCTAACCAACACTCAGCGGCTATGTCATATGCACCGTTAGTACAATGTATAGCATTCTGGAGTTCCTGTCACTCAGGGCCTGGTTGGGCCATCAAAGCAATGCTCGTTATACCGCACGAATGCTTTTTCGGAATAATATTTCTGAGATTTTTTAATATTCATACTATTCTATTTTACGAGTTCAAGTTTTATAATACCTACTACTAACTACTACTACTGCTACTGCTACTACTACTACTACTACTACTACTACTACTACTACTACTACTACTACTACTACTACGACTACTACGACTACTACTACGACTACGACTACTACGACTACTACGACTACTACTACGACTACTACTTCTACTACTACTACTACTACTACTACTACTACTACTACTACTACTACTACTACTACTACTACTACTACTACTACTACTACTACTACTACGACTAATACTACGACTACTACGACTACGACTACTACGACTACTACTACGACTACTACGACTACTACTACTACTACTACTACTGTGGTTGCGTTACAAACAATTTAACTTGTTGTCTACTGCATGGAAACAAAAAAAAATGTTCATTTTACGAAAGTAATCAATACATCTTTTCAAGAATTCTAGAATGACAAAATCCATTTCTTTCTTCGATTTGCATTTAATATAAAGCAATGAATATTTTAATTGTTTTCGTTTAATTATTTTGTTAATGAACTGAGGCATCTAAACGGAAATTTAGTAGCCATTTGATTAAATCATGAACTATAATTAACATTAAGGGTTACATCACTTTTTCTTCATTTGGGATAACATGAAACATATTAAATTAGTTTATATATATAGCGCGACGTAATTTAACCAATGGCATACGACGTTACAAATATCAGCTATTTTTATACACACGTATGTTGTCGGTTACATGACTTTAAGAGGAGAAATACTGCTAATTTTAAATTGTAATGAATAATTATTTAAAATGTAAATGTAAGTATTGATCGCATTTAGTGTGCGTCTTGGTAATATCACCCTTGCACCACTATTTGAATAAAAACAAGAATTAACTGAATAAGTTTAAATTCAATCTGGAAACAATATTTAAAGATGATTTAACGAAAAAGTGACAATATTGCTTATTTTATTACAGTTTAAAAAAAAAGTAGAAATAGATAAGAAGAAGCCATAGTCATAGACGATTCTAAAAGCTGTTGCTATCTACCAAGTATTATTCTTTCTTTGAATTGTTAAGCATTGATATTCTGCATTCGTTTAAAACATATTTTATGTAGAAGTTAAGAGTCGGAACAAAGTTACAACGCCACTGGCCTATCCAAGTCCTCAAGTGTTTCAGTCTTGCTACGTTGTGGGGCATTGTGTGTATACAGAATATATGTAACCCTGGTTACAGATACTCTGGTTCTTTAACGTGCGCCAGTGTATTGCACTGACACACTGGACTCCCATTTATTGTCCCCCAAGAACATAATGAGTACCTTTAGTGATAAGGCGTGAGATCAAATCTGCCATCCCTGGGTTCACAGTCAAATGTCTTAACACTAGACCATGGATCTACCAATGTTGCCAGTTGTTGGAAACTCCATACATATAAAAACGGTATTTGGAGGAGGTCAACCCAATACATAGGTACCAGTGTTTAGTCAACTCTAGCATGTTTTGTCCCATTACCATCCAGTGCCCTCATTAGCTATATAGCCATGTCAATCAAATGATCCAAAAGCTAAAGACTTGCTAAATAAAGACTCAAAAAAGTGTCAAACTTACCACACATATCAATTCATGTACACCAAGTCACTAACAAATCTAGCCATGGTGGAACCAAGGCAACTAATTTAAATTTCAAAACCACAATATTCAGAATATAAACTACAAATTAAACACAGTATGGTACATAAGAAATAAAAGTTGAATGAAACCACATCAGTGCCAGCGATTTCTTGTCCTCTGCATCATCGGAAGTCAGCGATTGATGCATTCCTAAATTCTTCTCTTGATACATTGATTGAATGTTACGAAATGCGTCACACCATCGTTGCCAACCACTTTCTTCCGTTACACTTTATACATACCTTGGAACAATTGACTGACAAAATCTCGTTTAATGAATATGCATGAGGCAGTGGAGAAAGCTCTTCTTCCAATGAATTCGCATGTTACAATTAAATATTTACAGTATCAGAAGCCTCTATGGCAGTGTGGTCTTGACAACTGACAAACATTATTGTACTGAGAAGGCGGACCAATCGCCAGAATATTGTTCAACGGGAACACATCCGTTACCTTGCGGAACCAATGAAACTGCCTCATTAATTGTTCATGATTACGAGATTTTCCTAGATAAATCGCCCACGGTACACAACGTAGCATACGTAGTGTTCAAGTTTAAGTTCAATATTTTATTGCTAAAGGCCACCGGCCCAAGACAACAAATATGTATATTACAAATGTGCAAAAGCAACAATGGTAACATCGGTTGAACAATGTACAATATAATACAAACACAATTACAAAACAAACAAATGAGAGAAAAATCCCACAAGAAACCAACAAGAGAATGGAAAGAAAAAGAACAAAAGAAAAAAAAAAAACAAAAAAAAAACAAAAAAAAACACGAAACCTAAAGAGTTAAGAAATAAAGAAGTGCAAGTCGGAATACAGATTCGAATGTGTAGCATGCATTAAATACCTTTTCGAAACGAAATAGAAGGGATCTAAAGAGTACACATTGTAATAAAATACTATACACAATACTCTAGCACAGGAAACACCCCTGCAATAACTTGCATCCCGTCTAAGTCATCGAGACGTCACCCACGCAGGTGTGGTTGATCTAGTGGTACCCACCGATACGTCAGGCACACATCTCAAAGGCCCCCGAGATCACAAGTAATTACAGATGTTACACAATTAATATCATTACCGAACAAAAGTACACAAAATACTGAAGTAAGTATTAATATTACTTATAACATTTTTACAGCTTGTAGTAAAGTATTTCTATGTTGCATAGCAAAGTATATATACATAGCAATATCCCTTAACAAATTTTCATTTTTTGTACGCATCAAGATGATACAATTGTTAAAAGTGGCATTTTCATAATATTTCTTTGGTTAATATGTTTTTCTAATATTAGAGTAAAAAGGACATTTGAGCAAAAAATGGTAATCTGTTTCAACAACATTTTTACATAATTTACAAAACCTTTGATCACGATGAATATTAGAGTATCGACCATATTCAATCTCAAGGTTATGTGATGAGCATCGGAAACACGCCAGAGAATTTCTAAATTTGCGTATATTGACGCAGTCTAAGTAAATTTCATGGCACAAACTTGATTTAAAACAAGAGTAAAATTAAGTTTTTCAGAATCTATAATAGAAGAATGCCATTCCTGGCGATACTGGTCATTAAGTGATTGTTTCAACAAAGCAATAAAATGAGATTCATTCAATACTTCTTGGTTATACCAAACGTATCCAAATCCACAACTAAGCAATATATTATTTACATATGTCACCCAATTCCTATGACCATGTTGGTCTGCCATCATAAGCATACTATAAGCCTTTTTAATATATCTGTCATCTCCTACCTTCAAAATTCTAATCCAATTAATAAACCGCTTTACAGATTCAATATACATAGGAAAACGACCACACTCGCCTAATACAGCAACATTTGTAGTTTTAAGTGGTAAACTCATATAGCGCTTACAGGCATTAATGTAGACTTGTTCTACCACACATAATCGGTCTACACCCCAAATTTCTGAGCCATATAACAATACTGGTGCAACTTTGCTATCATATATCTTAAAAAATGAAGATTTAGATAATTGGCCATACTCATATAGTTTTGACAAAATAGATATTAGAATTCGTTTCGATTTGTTTGCTTGTTCCCCTGCCATTTTTGGTAGAGATAACTGCCTCGTTAAGGTGACGCCGACATATGTAAAACTATTTACAACCTCTATTGATTCACCGCGATAATACCATTTTTCGGCTTTTGATAGTATGCCCCTATTTTTTAAAACCATAATTTTACTCTTTTTGGTGTTAACGAATAGTTTATATTCGACACAAAAGTCACAGAGTGCATTTAATAAACGCTGGAGACCATGGGGTATTTGCTAGCATATCAAGATCGTCAGCAAAGAATAAAGAATTTATAAGTGTTCCGTCTGGAAAAAATTGTATTCCGTTGTATTTTGGTGGTTGTATAAGGCTTATAAAGTCATTTATAAACAATATAAAGAGTATAGGAGAGGCCATGCATCCTTGTTTTAAACCTTGGGGACAATCAAAACTGTCTGATATATCACCTCTTGGACAGCGAACTCGGGCTAAAAAAGGCGTATTCTATCAACAAAATCGAAAGCTTTTTGAAAATCAACAAATGCCACATAAAGCTTTCTGCCCTTCATAGATAACTGACGTTGTGCCAATGCATATAGAATAAAAGCATTGTCCGTAGTGCGATATCCCTCTCTAAATCCGGCCTGAGACTCGGAAATCTGGTTGTAAATATTTACATAAAAAGTAATACGTTTACATAAAATACTAGTATATATTTTACTTAGTACGTTTAACAACGAAATGCCCCTGTAGTTATCAGTAGAGTTTGTATCACCCTTTTTAAATATAGGGATTATAACAGCTTCGCACCATTGATTTGGGTATACCCCAGTAATAAATATCCTGTTAAAGAGATTACTCAACAATGGAAGAATATGATGTATACTGTGTATGAAGCATTCTGGCACCAAACCATCATTACCGCCACTTTTACCAGTTTTAAGCCCTTTTATGGCTCGAATAATTTCGTCATCTCCAATGCTTGCATTTAAGATTGTGTCTGTTATTTCATTAGTTTCAATGTCTGTTACTTCTGGAAATGTCTTTTCCGTCGTATCAGTGTCTTTAAATAAATTTTCAAAGTGCGTTTTCCACTCTGCAATAGATATATTATTTTCAGTTCGTCGAGTGCTGAATACACGCTTAAATATAAACCAGAAAGATTTAGTGTCATTGCATTATCTATCAAGTCGTTTAGTACAGATTCATTAAAGTCTCTTTTTCTTTTGTCACAATAATCTTTATAATCCTTTCTTGCTATTATGTAAGCTTGCAAATTTATATCTGACCTATCTCTCCTAAATTTACGTAACATTTTCTGTTTATGATACTTAAGCGATTTGCATGTTTTATCAAACCACTTTGTCTTTCGAGTGTTAGTAAATACAAAAGTACGTTCACAAACTTCACTACATTGTTTCAGTGCGTTTGTAAATAAGTTAACAACGACATCTATGTCCAACTCGTGATCATTTACTTGCGATTCAAAGGTCACGGTGAACTCATCATTGAATACAGTTTTCAATTCTGTATCAAATAAAAGTTGATGATCAGAATCAAACACATATTTTGTGGACTTTTTTTCTTGTGAGGGCTGACTATCATTATATATTTGTCTGTCACGGATACGTATTTTAAATTGCAATGGAAAGTGATGCGATTCCGTTCGGTCACCTATAATGAAATCGTCGATTATATTAACAATATCATCCTTATATAGGCAGTAGTCCACAACACTACTGCCGTTTTGGTTAATGAATGTAAACTCGCCGATATCCTTATCGTTATGTAGAAGCCCGTTTGCAATTCTGATGGCATTGTTTTTACAAAAGTTTATAAGATTAAGGCCAAAAGTGTTTGTACTTTTATCGTTCGAAGTTCTAGGAATGATATGTGAATCATCAATAGAGTCAGCATACGGTTAGGATTGATCGACATAGTTGTATAAAGTCAAATAGTCTTTACGGAGCCCAGTTCTTGCATTTAGGTCACCCAAAACAAAGAAGTGTGTATTTGTCATGATATTGTAGTTAAGTAATGTATTTTCTAGTAATTCAATACCTTTATAGTCCAATCCCGCGTAAAACGGTGATTGTTATGGTGGTAAGTATGTAAAACATAATGTGATGTCGTCATTCGTATTGTCTATTTTTAAAAATACTGCGAAAAGACAATCCCCGTGTATTCTTGTTACGTTTACTTTATGTATCGTTTTGTAATATATTACTATTCCTGCCATTGCTCTACCATGATCATGCTTTCTAATAGTGTATCGGGGGTATCCGACGATGGAGTCACACGGGTATTCGGCTTTTTATTTTCGTTCTCTTTAAAAAATGTTGTTCATCCCACTGAGTCAAAGGTCTAAAGGACCTCCAATATAGTACCTTTGAGCTCGAACAGCATAAGACACATTGTCTGATACGCAAGGATCTGCGTACGACCTATGGACTTGCATTAACTTTTTTTCGGAATGAGACCAATCAGGTATTTCCCTTGAACAGTGCGTGATGTGTGTGGAACACTTTCAGTCCTTACCTAGAGCAGATAAATCACTTTAGGTACTTACATAATGAGTTCATCATATCGTTCACAGAAGTCAAGATTCTAACATGGGTGTGCAACTAAGTAATACTATGACAAGCATAAATAAGTTGCGTGACATTAAGTTTTCATTCAAAGCTTAACTTTTAAAAAAGTCTAAATATTGTAAAATATAATGGTATATTGCAGGAAATGGCATAACGTCAGTCAGTATCGCTTGATACTTCTAAGGCATGCATATATTTTGCAGTGCTGCACTTATCGTAATACCCGGACAATCCTGTCCTTGTATTTTCTCAGTATTTGTTATGCTAAAAAAGCCTACGTAACTTAAGCCGGGAAATGTTTTTCTATGTGTAATACAGGGAAGATTGAACTCGTACGTGTCGTCGATGACCTCGATTACCAGTGATAAAAAATTGCATTTTGTCTGGTTATATGTATGATTGTGCACTGAAGAACCGGTCCTTGTATTTTCTCAGTATCATGTTAAAGGTAAATATATAAGCGTGAAAACAGTCCATGCTACTTTTACTGGGGATTTGCATTGTGTTATATAGGAAATGTTGAAGGACTTCGTGCTTGTCGTCGGCGACTTCGATCAACAGCCATATGAAAAGTTGCACTGTGCATGTACTTTACCTTATTTCACATATGATAATGCACTGGAGAAACTGCCTTTGTATTTTCTCAGTATCATGTTAAAGGTTAATATATAAGTGTGAACAACAGCCTATGCTACTTTTGCTGGGGGTTTATCTTTGTATTGTATAGGTTGGTTGAAGGACTACGTGTTTGTTGTTGTTGTTGAATAACCAGCGTGAAAAACAGCTACATGCTACTTTTACTTAGGGATTCGCTATGTGTTATATAGGAACGGTTGAAGGACTTCGTACTCGTCGTCGACGAACTCGATCACCAGCGGTATAAGCAAGTGGCACTGTGCATTTACTTTACCTTATTATATGCCTATCAAATTCCTTTTCCATATTCAACAGTGAACATACAGCATGCGTATTGAAAAATCCGAACATGATACTGTCGTTTTCTGATTCCGTATCATGCGAGTACCGCACTGGGAAGTTATAATTTCTTTTTCGTAAGTAAAGGGTTTATTTGTCAGTTTCGGTAAAGGTTATTTGATTGTGCAAATCTTTATTTTATGGCACTCTAAACAGTTAGTATTTGATTGTGCAAGTAAAACTTTCAATTCAATTTGTGACACTCTAAATCAATTTTACTGAAATCCTAACGATATGTTGACGTATGTTTTTTTCTTCTCAAAATCCAGTGCGGCCATAAGCTATACAGTAATTTTAATTAAATGATCAAAAACAAATACTTGGTAGCTTACGCACATATTTCAATTGATGTTCACCATGTCCTTACCAAATTAGATCACGGTAACATCAAAGCCAACTTAGTGGGTACATTGATACATAGCAAAATAAGCATAACGTTTGCCAGTATCGTTCGTTACTAACTAAAGCATGCATGGTTAATTGCATTGTAACATGTATTATTGAGCACTGAAAATATTGTCCTTGTTTTGCCACCAGTACTTGTGTTTCTATTCAAGTCTACGTACCTTTTACCGGGAAATCTTTCGCTACGTATTATATGAGAAAGGCTAAAGGACTAGGGGCTCGTCGTCGAGATTACATTCATACCGATGTTAAAAGTGGCACTGTGCATATTCTATGCCGTGTAATATGTATGAATGTGCACTTAAAATCGTGTCCTGTATTTCTTTAGTTCTTTTCATTTAGGAACGTTTCCCTATGTCTCTCATAGAAAAGTGGAAGGACTAGGGTCTCGTCGTCGGCGACTTCGATCGCCAGCGGTATAAAAAGGGACAGAGTGCATGTACTTTGCCTTGCTATGTGATGATTTTGCACCGAAGGACCTGTCTTGTATTTTTCTCAGTATCTGTTATTATTTATAAGTGAAAAAAAACAGCTCATGAAACATATTCAGGGAATTGTTTCTCTAGGTGTTATAATTAATATAAAGTAACATACTAACTGTAATTTCTCTATGTGTTATAATTAATATAAAGTAACATACTAACTGATAAGGAATAAGATATCAACAAACAAACATGTGCAGTGGAAAATTTCGCCGTAAGCAATCGGTATGAATAAACCCTGGCCCCAATTTCTCGAAACTACAATGTTCGTACTTATCTTGATTTTACTAACGAAAATAAGTAAATTGTGATTATCAAAAAGAGAATTTCCTTACATTTTCAGTTATCCCGAAGAACGCAAACAATAAATAGCTTTAATGTCAAGGACATATTCAGTGGTCCCAAAGGGCAGGAAAATAAGTAACTACACTGTGGAAGATATGTTCAGTAATCCCGAATTTCCAAGGTACGAAATGAAGGCATTCAAATTTTCATGACGGTTAAAAACAATTCGTCCATATATTTTTTAAAAATAATTCAATATAATTATTCTTAATAGGAGGAATAAATATGTATTCCCATTTTGATTAAGAATATTTGTCTAAAATGACCTAATGGAAACAACAGCCGATTTGCCAAAATTTAACTCTGGACTGTGAACTTGCTTAAAAGCCTAACTAACACTAAACAGTTATGTCGTATATCCTTCTGGAATTCCTGTCCATTATGGCATCGAATTAATCTCTTAGTCTTAATTTTTCTTTCGAAAGTAAGGGCTTTATTTGTCAGTTTCGGTATTCGTTATTTAATTTTGCAAGTTAATCTTTATTCTGTAAAACTCCTATCATATTTTACTAGAACTCTTGATCTAACGTTATGTTGATGTACGCTCGTCGATAAGATGGTCTCTTTGTCTATGTATATAGAACTCATCGATGACTGAGCTATTAACCATGCTTTGGCGTCGGAACCATACTAAGCGGACGATTAACACAGTCAGGGACACACATAGTCATACCCCAATACGCCTGGACGTATCTTTTCATTCCCCAGTGCACTTGTGCGTATCTAGTCATACACCAGAACGCCCGGGCGCTTCTTGCATAAAGGACATGCTTTTCCGAGTTTTTACCGGGCCTTAACATTTCTGTCTTACCAACCTGGGGTGAGAAGACTCACATGCATCTAGACACCATTTCAGTATAATATCTTAAAGGAAAATTATACTAAATTTAAAACTAGAACGATTTAAAAGAGCAGAGTCAGAACATCAAGTTAAATCAACAAAATAGAAAATTAAATGAAAACCTCAAAACGGTGACGTCAATCGGAAACTAATCACTTCAAATAACTGCGCTTCATGACGTTGGCGTCAATAAATAAAGTTTGTTTTCCATCAACATCTGCCTATTATGGCTGTCTGTGCTGTTTTCAACCTCGCATATGGGTCTACCCTTTTTTTACTTTTGCGGAAATGCCTATGTATTTAATCGTCCGAGTGTCTGCACTTGTATTCAAATAAGTACGTGTATCGGCTTGGGTTCATTTGATTTGATAGCCAATCTGAACACATAGGTCTGTATTCTTAAGCCTGCTAGAATACAATCTACATTTTTAGCCAATGAAATTGCAGATCATTAGTAGAAATCATCAGTCCAGTACTGGACTTAATCATTTAGAATTCAACTTGTTTTTAAGGTGTTTATGGTCCGACTACTTCCACTCATCTGATACACACTCTCTGTTTCAGATTTTTTGCAATGTGTCAGCCAATGAGGTTGTATTCTTAGTCAGTTAGATGACCTCAAGTTAAATCTTAATGATTTAGAATTTACATTTTATTTTCTACCATCTGGCTATATCTTATATGCCTGTTTAGCTATAAACTAAATATGTAAACATATAGCGTTTAAGAGATATATTATGAATAAGAATATCTTCATAACAATAGCGCCATGCTTATATTTAACCTGAGCATTTCTTTATAATCGTGTTTATTTCATTTATACATTTCTTGACGTTTCCTCATCACAGGAACATACTATCGAACATGTTTTGCTTCTCAAGTTGTTCTTCATATGAGTTTCTGTCTTGAGCGATATAGAGCCTCACAATTTAATTGTTCTATATCAGATGCATAAATACTATAAACTTCTGACAGTGAACTATATTTTATTGAAAACGTATGCAAGTTTGTTTTTGTTCCTGTACATTTGACAAAAATAAAACTATATACAAGAAAAAATGGACGAATCGAGTTCTAGAATAGCAACAAATTACAACATTTTTTGTGTAATGTTTAAAATATCCAAACATGTTGTGAACGAACGTAAGTGGAGATATTGTAATTAACGGAGACAAAATACTCTGGTAAATAGAATGATCGAAACTGTTGGGACGTTACCCGAACGTTGCCATACAAACATATATACACCTAGTGTATATAAGGCTATGGGCCTGATAGTGAAAACTTTTTCATTTTACGAGTTCAAGTGTTATAATAACTATACTGGCTTTAAGATTATACCCTCATACAAACTACTACTGCTCGTGCACCAACAACCTCTTCCACCACCATAACCATTACCACAACCTCGATTGGTTTCAGCAATTGTTCGTGCATCCATTTGATCGCGATGTCCTAGAAGAACACCTTGAAGGTAACAGTTTTATCATATTCGTGAAAACATGTAGTTTGCAGCGGTTTTCAAAACAAAACAAACGTACAACAGTTTCTGTGTAGTGCACATGTTGTGACAGCCAATGAATATAACGGGGAAAAGTACTCTGGTATCTAGCATGGAATACACTGTTGGAACCTTACCCTATCCCTTACCATAGCTGTGTTGTGCGTTACAAACAATTTAACTGTTTACCTTCTGCATGGTGATACTTGAACGCAAAACAAAAATAATTTGTTCATTTTACGAAAGCAATTAATAAATATTGTCAAGAATTGTAGAATGAGAAGCTACATTTCTTTCTTCGATTTGTATTAATATAAAGCAATGTATATTTAAATTGTTGTCGTTTAATCATTTTGTTAAGGAATTGAAACATGAAATTTAAGCATCTATTTGTTTAAACTATGAAATATTATTAACATTATGGGTTATCACTTTTCCATTCTGGCAGCTATCGGGACCAATATGAATTGGTTGATTGTTCAGAACTTTTAAACTTGAATTATTTGATGATGCGCTTTTTTCATTTAAATCAAACAGGTACTGTTGGAGTATATGTCTCTTATGATGTTAGAAATACTGCAGATTACAAGAGTATCCATTAAAACAACAGAATAGTAAATATTTGAAAACTATGATGTCAACAAAGTTGTTAACTTAAACAAAGTTCTGAATATTCGGCTAAATTTCCATTATATATGTCTAATAATATAGTATCAGATACGCTGCAATTTATGTTACCAAAAAAACAAATGTACAGAATAAGTGAAACTGTTACAAATTCACTTTTTCTCACAGCTTATTTGTTGCAAATTAAATTAAACACTTACTAAATATTTTATTTTCAAATGATGTTGTTTGAATATAAAACAAAAATGAATTGTATTTTTTCACAAAAAAATAACTTTACTTTGTTCATTGAATTAATATGCATAACATCTATTCTGCATTTGTTTTAATTAATAGTGTTATACATTCATTTTAGTGAAATGTAAAAAAATAGAAAATGTAACGACGTCACTTGTCTATCCATGTTCTTTGTTAGGCTGTAGGGCAGAGTGCACAGACAGCATGTAACCGTTTAATAGCAACTCTGGTTTGTGTGCCATTGTATAGCACTGCCACACGGCACTCCAATTTAATGTTCGTCTAAGAAGAACTTAAAGTGTTGGGCTTGCGATCAAATCTGTGATACCAGGGTTGAAAGTATCGTGTCCCACCATTAAACCATGGATCTACCAATATTAGTTGCTAGAAAATCCATACATATACGACCAAAATGAATAGGTTTCAGTGTTTAGGCAACCCTAGCATGTTTTGTCTCATTACCATCCAGTGGGCTCATTAACTTTGTTAATCCAAATTATCCAAAAGCTTAAGATCAGACTTGCTATATGAAGACTCAAAAAAGTGTCCAACTTACCATAAATATCCATTCATGCACACAAAGTCAATAACAAATCTTATAATGGTAGCACTAAGTACCTACTTGTTTTTTTTAAAAACCACAACCCGTATAAAATTAGTTCTTCATCCAACAGAGCCAGAGGTCTAATGGACCTCCATGATAGAACCTTTAATAAGTTTAAACTTATTTACTTTACAACGACTGTGAAAGAAGCAATTACAACATTATATAAATCACGAGAGCGAAAGTACCTTTGAGCTCGAACAACAAAGGCACATTGTCGGATATGCACGGATTTGCGTAACAGCAAAAGACACATTGTCGGATACGCACGGATCTGCGTACGACCTATGAACTTGCAACCACTTTTTTCGGCCAGGTAACCTTTGGAAATGCAATGAGACCAATCAGGTATTTCCCATGAACAGAGCGCAATGTTCGTGGATTACTTCAGTCTTTATCTAGAGCAGATATAACACTATGGGTACTTACATAATTATTGTATCATATTGTTGACAGAAGTTAAGATTCCACCATGGGTGTGTACCAGGGTACAACTATGCCATGCATAAATAGATTGTGTGTAATTCAGTTCCCTTTCAAAGCTTGCCTTTTTAAACAGACATCCTAATGTTGTATAATATAATGGTATACTGCAGAAGATGACATAACGTCCGTCAGTATCGCTTGATACTTTCTAAATCATGCATGTAATTTACAGTGCTGCACGTATAAGTGCCCCCGGACAATCCTATCCTTGCATTTTCACAGTATTTTTATGCTAAATAACTTTTACCGTGAAATGTTCTCTATGTGTAATATAGGAAAGGTTGACTTACTTCGTGCTTGTCATCGCTGACCTCGTTTACGAGTGATATAAGAATAAACTTTGCCTTGTTACATGTATGATTGTGCACTGAAGCACCTTCCCTGATATCAACTCAGTATCATGTTAATAGTAAATATATGAGATTGAAAACAGACCCGTACTACTTTTACTAAGGGTTTCGCTAGATGGTATATAGGAAAGGTTGAAAGACTTCGTACACGTCGTCGGCGTACTCGATAAAAAGCGGTATAAGAAAGTGGCACTGTGCATGTACTTTTATCTTTCATGTTTTATGATTGTGCAGTGAAGAAATTGTCCTTGTTTTTTCACTATTTGTTATGATATATAAGCGTGAATAACAGTCTCACGCTACGGGGGTTTGGGGGTCACTATGTGTTATAAAGGAAAGGTTGAAGGACTTCGTGCTCATGTTGGTGACATCGAGTTTCTATGAGTGTGAGAAAACATGAGAACTTAGTGCTATAAGCAGCACAAACACACGCAATAATACAGTTTAAATAGTGTGCAGCTGTTTTGTTGTCAACAAAAGTGTGTGCAACCACTGTATCTTTCGAAAACAAAAGATTTTGGTAAGTGTAATATGACCAATTTGGGTTGTGTTACAAACAGATATGTTTTATTACCAAAACCAGTTAAAACTAAATACTGTTTACCTTTTGATGCACAAAAAAAACCTAATTGTACATTTCACGAAAACAATCAATAAATCAAGTCAAGAATTTGCAAATAAGAAGCGACACTAGTATTCTTCAATTTGTATACAATTTCAAGTAAACTAATTTTTAATTGTTTTCGTTTAGTCATTAAGTATTGAAATTGGGACATTTAAAAGAAAGAACCAAGCATTTGGTTTAAATTAGGAAAAAATACATTATTTGTTAGACACTAAGCTGTTCTGACAATGTTTATTTTATACGTGTAATTAATATTTTTAACAGATACGTTGCGTTTGTATCATACGATTTCTTGGCCGTTTTTCTGTACATCAGTTAACACCAACTACCTTACATTAGTTAAAGTTGATGTATTTATTCAGAAGGTGGAATGTTAATATGGTGTAGCTGTGGAACATTTTCAGTCCTTACCTAGAGCAGATAAAACCCTATTGGTACCTATTACCTAATTATTTTACCATCTGTTGACAGAAGTTAAGATTTTATGATAGGTGTGCACCAAGGTAATAATATGCCAGGTATAAATGAGTTATGTGATATTCAGTTCCCTTTCAAAGATCGCCTTTTAAAACAAAACATCTAAATGTTGTATAATATAATGGTATATTGCAGAAGATGACATAACGTCCGTCAGTATCGCTTGATACTATCTAAATCATGCATATAATTTACAGTGTTGCACGTATCCTGGACAATCATATCCTTGCAGTATTTGGTATGGTAAAGAAGCCTACGTAATTTAACCGGGAAATGTTTTTTCTATGTATAATACAGGAAAGGTGGAAGGACTTCGTCGCTGGTGAACTCGATTACCAGTGATATAAGAATGCATTTTGGCCTGTTACATGTATGATTGTGCACTAAAGAACCCATCCTTGTATTTTTTCTCAGTATCATGTTAAAGGTAAATATATAAGCCTGAAAACAGCCCATGCTACTTTTACTGTTTTTTTTACTTCGAGCTCGTCGTCGGCAAATCTGTCAACAGCTGTATCAAAAGTTGCACTGTACATGTACTTTACCTTATTCCATGGATGGTTATGCAGTAAACAATCTGCCCTTGTATTTTTCTCAGTATCATGTTAATAGTTAATATACATTGAATAAGTGTGAAACACAGCCCCATGCTACGTTTAAGGGGGGGGGGGGTCTCTATGTGTTATATGCTTGTTGATGTTGGCCTGAATCACTAGCGTGAAACACAGCTACTTATACTGGGGGATTCGCTATGTGTTATATAGGAATGGTTGAAGGACTTCGTGTCCGTCGTCGTCGAACTCGATCACAAGCTGTTTAAGCAAGTGGCACTGTGCATATTCTTTACCTTATTGCATGTATGAATGTGCTACTTTTATTTGGGGCGGGGGGTCGCTTTGTAGTGTATAGCAATTATTGAAGGACTTCGTCGTCAAAGAGCTAGATCAAAAGGGGTAGAGAACGTGGCACTGTGCATGAAATTAACCTTTTTACATGTTTGATTATGCATTGATGAACTTGCCCTTTCTTCAGTATTTGTTGTTATATAAAAGCGTGAAAAACAGCCTCATGCTACTTTTACTGGAGAATTTGCTACGTGTTGTATAAGACTTCGTGCTCGTCGTGTGTGACATCGAGTTTCTGTGAGTGAGAGCAAACATCCAGTTGAAAAAAATAACTGTGATAAGCGACACAAACACAGCATGTGAAAACTTTCGCCGTGAGCGGAAAAATTAGAAACCCTGGCCTCAAATTCTCGGAAGGTTTTAAGCGGTACAAGCCTAAGAAGTCATTAAGACAATTTTCTTAATCTATCTTGATTTTACTAACTAAAAGGTTACTCGCGATTATCAAAAGAGAATTTCCTTTAAAAGTCCAAAATTACTTAGGAATGTAAGGAATACTCAAACAATGGCAAACAAAAGCTAAGCTTACCCTTTCATAAGGAGCTTAAAATGCTTCGAGGAATTTGGACCTGGATAAGTTATCTCTAAAGAATTACAACAGCTATCTCTCGGTTTGACTGAGATTTTTGAAATTTGAAAGAGTCAGAAAAGAAATAGCTGCACTGTGCAGGACATATTCAGTGATCCGAAACGATATTCTGACCTATGCTCGTCCATAAGATGGCCTCTGTGTCCATTAAGTTATGCACTTATGAAATAGTATATGTATCAAAACATATCATAATATATTTTACAAAGCCCCATTTTGTGAGGTCAAAGACAATGGATGAATTTTGAAATTGTCTATTTAATAATTATTCTAATCGATTCCGACGAATGCTCGAAAAATAGTTTCATAGAGTAAATTTAAGTCAGTTTATTTCTCACCAAGGCTTACTTGTTAAAGTAATGTCGGTAGTAAAAGGTTGCCTTTATTTAGTATTTGTATGATGAATGCACCATTATAATACAACCGACATTTTAAGCCAATGAAATTGCAGATAGGCAATAATGAATATCTAATGAATAAAAATGGCTCGTT